>NC_080055.1:15447855-15467855 GCF_026212465.1 Amaranthus tricolor
CAACAACATTTACCAACAACACATTACATCACAATCCAAACTATAATCGTATACAAAACGAAAACACATCACACTTAACCCTAACCCTAATTCAATTTTTGCAAAAAAAATACTAAATCAGAACTCGAAATGCAAATTGATAAGGATAGTAATACCCTGCGTATGCTTAATCCACCGAATTAGCGAACTTTATGCGAAATTCAGTCACGACCACCTGCGTTTGGGTTCCACATCACTTCACAAACCTGCAATTCACTTCACAAAATCTACACTGTTGCAAATTTTTGATGGATTTTAACGGGTTCCAAATCAATGAAGACGAATGGAGAGTTTCTTGAATGGAGAAGAAGAAAGATGGGGGGTCAATTTTTTGAAGACATACGTTGTGTTTGGGGAAGTCAATCCTAACAATGGCGCCAGATGAATGCGTAAGGGCATACAGGTAATTTACTACAAACGGCACACTGGCGACAGTTGTCATTAATAGTATTCTGTGCTAACGGAAGAAAACTCAATGGTATATGATGAATTAAAACATTTTGTGTGGTATATGGTGAATTTCGAATAAACTCAGTGGTATATCATCAAATATCCATATTATAAATTAATTGGCAAATTTTTGGAACAAAAATATTTCTTGTTTTTATCAATGTCACGTATGATTTCTCTAAGGCATACGCACGCTTTTTCAAGAATAAATAAGTCCTCTATTTATAGGAATTTATGTAGCTAGTAAAAAGGGAATAACTACCCATTATTTCCTTATTCCTAAGATTAAGGAGAATAAAATGGATCTTGAATCTCAAGGGTAAAAACTTACGGTTAAACCCTTATACTTATTCTTATAACAAGGAGAAATAAGTGGAAGCTTGATGCTCAAGTAAAAAGCTATGGTTTATGTTTCCTAATAATAGGCAAAGTAGTTTTTCTCTTAATTAGTTCCAAAACACAAGACTATTTTTAAGGAGAAAAATAAGAAGAGAAATATTCCACTCTTTAAGAAAGTACACGGTTATTTTAAGGAGGTTATAAAATATTTTTCCAATTAAATTAATTATTTAAATAATGCAACGAAGTAATTTTAACTAATACATCAACTAAAAATTCAGAAAATAGAATTTAACAGAAATTCCAACAGACGTAACTTCTTCAGACTCCAGTCTGGGAACAATGCACTGTCTCCATTTTCCAGTAAAGTCAGATCATCAAACATGGGAACAGTAGACCTCTTGTCTACATTTGACATCCTAAGCGATATACCTTATCTAACTTCATTGGATTCTTTTGACTAGTACACGTTCATAGACTAAGTCATAGGCACTATCAACGATTCTGTCAAGACCGGATGTCGATCTACACACAATCTCTAAAATATATTTGTTTATATAAAGTGTAGTCATCATCAAAACCTAAGAGAGCCAACAAAAGTTTCTTCATTGCTAATTTTTTGTTGATGTATGAGTTGAGAGTACATCAACATGAGTTTGGCTGCCCTTGCTTAGCCTTTCTCTTTTAGGTTTCCACTGAGGAAAACAAAATTTATTAGTTTGACTGAGCTTTTATATGATGTGTAATAATTTTTTGTTATAAGTTTAACTAACTTGTCGTTTCACCATTTGTAACAGATCACTTGGATTACCACCTCTGCTCCCTTGCCCTGTTTGGATCCTTTTTCCGCCTCTTCCAATTGATGTGCAGTTGGCTGATGCTGGGCTAGTTGACATGAATGTGATTTTGAGTTTACTCTTGTTTCATAAACATTTCTTGATCTTCCTCTTCTTCTCTTCATTGGTGGTGGTTCAACAGCTCAGAAATAAACCATTTCCAAGATTCATTATTCTCAACTTCAACCACAGCCCATGCCAAGGTTTTTATAAAACTACCATCAATACACAAAACCTTCTTACACCCTTTAACTCAACCTTCCTTTATAGCTTCAAAACAAACAAATTTTCTTTCAATGTAGGTGGATTTGTGTTTCCATCAATGACAATTGCAAAATAGCTGTTTAGGCTACTTTGTTTTAATGCTCCCACGTAACTCATTAGCTTACAGTAGTGTTGCTCCATTAAACCATATAACTTTCTATAAGCAGCATATTTAATCTTATCTGCAAAATCCTAGTAATAATTATCCTATAATTCTTCCTCAAAATGTCCAATTTCAAATAATGGTATTGAAGAAAATTATAATGTGGAAATAATACTGATTTGGGTTTTGAATACTTGGTTTGTACTAATTACTAATGAGCATAATAGCCTTAATTTATACAGAGGGATTAACGAGCTAACTATGGAAACAAAATAAAAGAGAATAATTACCTTAATATTATACACTAATTAAGGTAACTAAATATACTGTAAAAATAAAACATGGAAAAATTACAAAAAACTACCTTTTCTATAGCACCTTTTGCAAAAAACTAACTAATCTAATTTTTTTGCAAAAAACTACCTTATATGATATTTTTTTTTGCAAAAGACTACCACTTGACGGAAACAGTTAGTTAACCGTCAAGTGAGTCTTTGACCTTGCATGTGAAAGGCACATGACTTCATTAAATCTACCCTTTCCTCTATTATTTTTCTTTGTTTCTCTTAAATTCCCTACATATGTTGTCTTCTTAATTCTTCTTTTCTCTCTTTTATTGTACTTCCATTAATCTCTTCCATTACATCATGCTTTTATCTTCTTCAACAGGAAATCCCAAAGTTGATAAGTGTGGTTGGTAAATTTCAAAGATTGAGTTCTTGATTTTTGCGGTAAATGTTAGAGTAATTATTTTCATAACTTCGAATTTGAGGAAACTTTTAGGGAATTTGGGGAAGATAGAGCAAAATCTAATACTCCAACATTAATTTTCACCCTTTTTAGTTCTTTTCCACTTCCTAATTTAGTAGTTGAATAGCAGAAAGAAATTTTTTTGCATTAATGAGTATGCAGCAGAACTAGAAGATGTTGAGTTGAATGATGTGGTAGCAGAATCGGAAGCTGATGGGTCAAGAGTGGGAGAGGAAGGGATGCAGAATTCAGATGTGACCTGATGATTGTAGCTACATAGAATGTGAGGGGGTTAAATGACCCTAAAATAGAAATATTTTTGGAAAATTTGAGAAAATACACTACTTTGATTATTTTTCCTAAACAATAAATTAATTTTTGCTTAAGGTTGCTTGAATCGCAATACACTAAAAAATTATGGTCTAAAAGTGGTTTGTTTTGGCTCGTAAAGAAGTTAGTAAATTAGGTAATACCGTGTTTGGTTTTGTGATATTGATTTATGAGTTGATATTTAGTGTCTTTCACGTGCAAGGTCAAAGACCCACTTGACAGTCAATAACTGATTCCGTTAAGTGATAGTCTTTTGCAAACAATAATATCATGTAAGGTAGTTTTTTGCAAAAAAAATTAGATTAGATAGTTTTTTGCAAAAGGTGCTATAGAATAGGTAGTTTTTTTGTAATTTACTCATAAAACATATATACTTTCCAACACTCCCCCTCAAGTTAGGTCATCGGATCACTGATACCTAACTTGCACAAACCACCTTCAAAAGCTTTAGCTGTGACTGCCTTCGTGAGAATATCAGCTAGTTGATCTTTGGTTCGTACAAGTGGAAGACTGATGACTTGCTTCTCAAGTTTCTCCTTAATAAAATGTTTGTGTATCTCCACATGCTTTGTTCGATCATGTTGAACTGGGTTCTCTGAGATGTTAATGGCTGCTTGATTATCACAGAATAACTTACAAGCTTCCTTTAGTGGGAAGTTTAATTCACACAAGAGTTTCTTGAGCCATAAAATCTTCTTGAGCCATAAAATCTCTGTTATTTCTTTGGCTATTCCCTTAAACTCTGCCTCGGCACTTGATAAAGCTACTACCTTCTGCTTCTTACTTCTCCAAGTGACTGGGTTCCCTCCTATCATGTTAAAGTACCCTGAGGTAGACTTCCTACTATCCCGATCACCTGCCCAGTCTGTATCTGTGTAAGCCATGAGATCAAGGTTATCATTTTTCCTAAAGAAGACCCCTCTGCTACTAGTACCTTTCAAATATCTAAGAATCCTCGTTGCTGCATCCATGTGTGGTACTTGTGGGATATGCATGAATCTACTAACTACCCCAACTACATATGAAATATCGGGTCTAGTATAGGATAGGTAGATGAGTTTTTTCACCAATCAAGCATATACTTCTTCTGATAGATCCCAGTTTCTGATAGAAGATTAAGTATATACTTCTTCTGATTGATGAAGATTCCTCGTCTTGACCTTAAAACTTCAATCCCAAGGAAATATTTCAAGTTTCCTAGGTCTTTCATTTCGAACTCCATAAACAATTTCTTCTTCAGGTCATTAATCTCTTCTTCATTGTTCCCAGTGATGACCATATCGTCAACATAGATTATCAAACAGGTAATCTTTTCTTTCTTTTTCTTCCAGAACAAAGTGTGGTCAGAGTTACTTTGCTCGTAACTAAATTTCTTCATTGCTGTACTAAACCTACCAAACCATGCTCGCGGAGATTGTTTCAAGCCATATAATGCTTTCTTGAGTCTACACTTCTCTCCTAATCCATACTCATCTGAGAATCCCAGTGGAGCTTTCATATTAACTTCTTCAATTTCACCATGGAAGAAGGCATTTTTTACATCAAACTGGTATAACGGCCAATCTTTAATTGCGGCTACTAAGAACAATACTCTAATTTTATCTATCTTGGCAACCAGGGAAAAGGTTTCTGAGTAGTCAGCCCCGTATGTCTGAGTATACCCTTTAGTTACAAGTCGGGCTTTGTATCTCTCAATGGTTCCATCGACATGATATTTGATCGAGAAACCCATTTATATCCTACTGTTTTCTTCCCTTTGGGTACCATGCATTTCTCCAAAGTATTGATCTTTTTGAGGGCTGCTATCTCACCTTCCATGGCCCTCTTCCATTTCAAATTCTGCAGTGCTTCTTCAGTGTCTCGAGGTATAGTGCTTGAATACAAGGCGACAGTAAAAGCAACAGCGGACTGGGATAGATTATCAACATTACTATAATTAATGGGATATCGAGATCGTTGTGCTTCAAACTCAGGGTCATATCTCTTTGGTGGAAAACCCCTCGTACTCCTTGGGGGTAACTCATATCTACGGGGTGACTCAACACTAAGAACATCATTTGTAATATCAATCAAAGGCTCAGGAGTTACCTCTTGTTCGGATTGCTCCCCAGATGCTTCAGACAGGGCAGGAGTAGTCTGAGGAGGAGGATGTACTATATCTTTAGTGGCAACAGCTGTGGGATTACCTACTTGCTCTGTAGGGTCATGATCTATTATAAAGTCTTGATTGACAACAGTAGGATATGTTAACCAGCTTAAGTCATCACCACTCACAATCTCCCCCTGAGGATTAAGTTGGGGGTAGTAGTATAAACTCTCAAAGAAGTCACAGTCCATGATGGTATAGAGTTTGTTGTGGATTGGATGAAAACATCGACAGCCTTTCTGATGCACCCCATACCTAATAAAAACACACTTAACAGCACGAGGTTCAAGTATGTTCCGAGCCTATTTGAGAAGGTTTATATACAACACAACCAAATACCCGAGGAGGTAAGGAATGAGAAGATGGAATAGTAGTATGTATTGGAGTGTTACCAAGGGAGTTTTGAAGTGGAGAGCTTTGTGGGAAGGCGATTAGTCAGGTAAGTGGTAGTGGCAACTGCTTCTGGCCAAAAATGAGCTAGTACATAAGCTTCAAACACAAGTGCTCGGGTTATCTCAAGGAGTATGCGGTTTTCCCACACAGCAACCTCATTTTGTTGTGGAGTGTTTGGGTAAGTGGTTTGATGAATTAAGCCATGAAATGAAGGATCCCAAACATCGAAATAAATCAAAAATGGTTTTATACTGTGGATCAGACTCGAAAAATAAGTGTGCTTATGACTCTTAGCTAAGACACATGCCTCACAATCCAGGGTTGCATTACAATTATTAAGAGATGGAAAAAGACGTTTCAAATACCCCAGTAAAGGATGACCAACACGTCTATGGCACATCCACATTTAATGATCAGGTGACCCCTGAGCAAGCAAAGTGTGGCTTTTTTGAGTTGCCTCATCCACATAGTACAAGCCTCTCCTTTCAGTACCACGCCCAATGATCTTTCTTGTCCGAGCATCCTGCACTACACAATCAGTAGAAGACATAAGAACAATGCAATTAAGCTCTTTAATCAACTAAATAATAGACAACAGTTTATGAGATAAGCTGGGTATTAAAAGACAATTTTTTAAATGGAGAGATGGTGCAATATCGCCGGGCCCAACCTAATCTACAGGGTCACATTCCCCACTTGCAGTTTTAATATGGGAACGATTTGTGGAAGCAAAAGATAAAAGATCTTGAGAGTCAAAGGTCATAGTATCGGTCGGCCACAATCAAATATCCAAGAGGATGAGGAATTATGACAAAGTCCCAAACTATGTGTGGGTTTATGGGAAACAGAGAGATGGGCAAAGGAAGATGGGCCGCAAATCTTGTCATTAGTTGGGTTATGAGACACAAGTTTGAGCTATTTTTTTGGTAGAGTTTGAGTTAGGGTAATATGGAATGGAAAATTGGGGGGGGTTATGGGGTTTGACCAAGTCAAAATGAAAATTGGTGGTGGGTAAATTGTGTTGGGTCACATGGGAAATGGGTTTTTCCAAATGAAAAGGAAACATGCCTTTTGTAGGTTTGACTTGGTCAAAAGAGAGGGATGGGTTTTTATATTTTTTAGAGGGTATAAAAAGCTTGTTTAGGAAAAGTGGAATCTCATTTCTTCCTTCTCTCTTTTCATTCACCATAGTTTTCCATGGCTGATTGGTGGAGAGTTGACCGACGAGAATGGGTAATAACCGGTAAGAAGCCACCACCAACGACTGGTTAGGTAGGATGGTTGATATAATCGAGTTTTTATCTTCTATTTATGCAGTTCTCTTTTATTTGATTTGGGCACCATATTTGTTCAGTTGGCATTCAACCGCTTAGGTTGTACCAATTTACTTTTTGAAGAACAACACTGTTTATTTGTCTTCTTCATTGTAGGTTTAAGAGATAATTTGTGATTTTGTGTATCTGTGGTAGATGATGGTACCGAGATTTTTCTGATCCTAGAAAAAACCATCGGCTCTGATACCATGAAAAAAATCATAATGCAGAAATAATATTGATTTGGGTTTTGAATACTTGGTTTGTATTAATTACTAATGAGCATAATAGCCTTAATTTATATAGAGGGATAAACCAGCTAACTATGGAAACAAAATAAAAGAGAATAATTACCTTAATACTATACATTAATCAAGGTAACTAAATATACTGTAAAATAAAATATATATACTTTCCAACAGGTATGTGTGGTCTACTTATGAACAGATCAAATAACTCCTTCGCACACCAAGAAGCCTTGAATTGCCTATTTGAATCCCTATCCTTATAACTAAGTATGTTGACCATTTACTGTTTTCATAACATATAGAGTTGTCTTCCTATCCGAGCTAGCAAATATTCTAAAGGGACACCCTTTAACACATCTTACTCCAAGTGTTTGCAATCTTTTGTTTTTGGTCACTTGCACAAATTGTAACATTTCTACCTTGAGCAATAGCATATCTAGTAATAGCTTGTTTAAATTCAATAGAGTTATCAAAAAAAAAAATTCAAACACACCATTTAAACCTCCTGAAGTTTGTCTTATCATTCACTATAGTAGGTATATATATGTAAATTTCATCATCACTATTTCATATTCAGACACAACATTAGTCAATGAGCACTCACGAATTTTCAAATTTGATTGAACAATACCTTCAGCCTTTTTCACAGAAAAGTGCTCACTCAATACAAACTCAATTAACTTATGTACTTCAGTGTTATGCTCATGTGATATTAAATACTCTAGATTTGTACTATTATCTTCGTCTTTAGAACCTTCATCACCCTCATTTATCTCACCTATGTTATTTCACCAGGCCAAGTATCATACCAATCATTAGTAATCTAGCTCATCTTCAGATTAACCTTGTTCAACGGGGATTAGCTTATAATTCTTTTCAAGTTGTGAGTTTGGGGTTTGAAGAAAGTAACTTTGGTTTTCAGATTCTTTATAAATATTTAAAATATTAGGTGGGTTGGCTTTTTTAAATGAGGTTTTGGGGACCACTTGTGTAACAGGCTCAAATTTCTTAATCTTAATCTTTCGATTAATTATTCCGAAATTTTTTTTAATTTGAATTCCTAATCCTTTGGTTATCTAATTTAAATCACCTTTAATTTCTAAACTATTCCGATTTTGTAATTTCTTCCAAATATTAAACTTTAAAATATATATATATATATATATATATATATATATATATATATATATATATATATATATATATATATATATATATATATATATATATCTATATATATATATATATATATATATATATATATATATATATATATATATATATATATATATATATATATATATATATATATATATATATATATATATATATATACATATATATATATATATATATATATATACATATATATATATATATATACATATATATATATATACATATATATATATATATATATATATATATATATATATATATATATATATATATATATATGTATTTGTATATATATATATATATATATATATACAAATACATATATATATATATATATATATATATATATATATATATATATATATATATATATATATATATATATATATGTATATATTTATTCTTAAATTTCTTTATAAGCACTAAAATATTATTTTATTATTTTATACTACAAAAAGTAAAATTTTAATATTATATTTACGGTTTTATTAAAACATTACGTTTCAATTTCGTTTCCTTAAACTAACTTTACTACTTATCATTTTAACTAGACCTGGGAAAATTTGATCCGACCCGAAAATGAACCCGGGACCCGACCCGACAAAACCCGAACCCGACCGATCTGAAAGCGACTTAATCCGAAACATGACCGACCCTATAATTACCCGACCGAAAATGACCCGACCGGAAACCGACCGAAAACCGACCCGTTTTGACAGATTTAATATCAATTTTTAGAGTAATTTCAATGTTAGAATTCATTTCAAATAAAATTTTAGTTTTCAAAGTATCTCAACATATTGAGTATATCACTTGAACCCTAAAACTCATCAATAGATCTCAAAAAACACGTATTTAACGTCTTTTTAGCCATCGTAATTATTTTTCTTTAAAAACAGGACGTTATAATCATCTTAATTGAATACATGTATCTTGTTAAATCAGTCAAATGAGTTTTTAATTCTTCTACATTTCAGTAAGCAAATCAATATAATTTATACGAACGTTTCGCACGTTTGAATGAGCTTTTCAAAAAACGAATGTCGCTACCCTAAATTATAAAACGCGTATCTTATAAGACGAAATAAATACTTAGTTAGTTGTATATCTTTCCAACATGAAAATTGTGAAGATAATTTTAACGTCATTTTTATCTAACGTTACAATTATAATAAACAAAATAACTTTTATAAAGCGCGTATCTTACGAGTTTTTCAAAATAAGTATTAATTCCCCTATTTTTCTTGCACTTAAATGAACCTGACATACCAACTATTTTTTAAAAATTGTACATGTAATTTCTCTAATGATTTTTTTTAGACATTTTAATGATTTTTTTTTTATGTTGAATTAGTCGATTGGATATTCTAATGTTTTATGGTAACCCGTTGGGTCAATCCGAACCTACCCGAAACCCAGAGTGATCCGACCTGAAACTGACCTGATCCGAAATTGACCCGACCCGAAAATGACCCGACCGAAATTGATCCGACCCAAAACCCGACCGACCGACCGTTTTCCCAGGTCTAATTTTAACCTTACAACTTTGATTTAATTATTTTAGGAAAATTGGCTCAAAATAATCCCAACTATCGCTCATTGGCCATAAATGATTCCCACTATCGATTACTTTTAAATAATCCAAACTTTGACCTGAATTTGTTCAAGGCATCCACTACAACCTGGTAACCTATGATAACAAGTTACCTCCATTTAAAAATAAATAAATAAATAAATAAAGAAAAAAAAAAGTAAAAACACTTTTTCAGACCCCAACCCTCCTCCTTCACCACCAACCGGCCACCCCACCACTAGCCTGCCTCTCACAGCCACGCCAGCAACAGCCTCCCCCAACCCCCCCTCCTCTCCCACCATTCGAACACCAATAAAGGAAAAAAAGAAAAAAAAAGAAAAAAACCTCATCACCCAGGTGCACCACCACCATTTACATCCCTCATAGTCCAAATCTTCACCACCACTTGAAATAAACCTAACCTCCACCTGTTTTGCAGCCAAAAGAACATGGGTGTGGGTTTGATTTATTAATTTCAATTGATTTTGGGGTTAAGCTGGTGCTTAAGCTGGCTAATCAATTGGGAGTATGGTGGTGCAGTCGGAGGTGGGTGCCGAAAATTGGTGGTGATACAACTTCAAAGATGGTCGAATGGGGTGTTGTTGTGGTTGCAAGCCGATGAAGATGGTGGTGCCTGGGTGGTGAGGATTTTTTTCTTTTTTTTCTTTTATTGGTGTTCGAAAGGTGGGAGAGGAAGGGGTTGGGGGAGGCTGTTGCTGGTGTGGCCGGTGTTCAATGGTGGTGGCTATTGCTGGCGTGGCTGTGGGAGGCAGGCTGGTGGTGGGGTGGCCGGTTGGTGGTGGAAGAGGAGGGTTGGGGTGTGAAGAAGTGTTTTTACTTTTTTTTTTTCCTTTATTTATTTATTTTATTTTTCTTTTTTTTAAATGGAGGTAACCTGCTATCCTAGGTTACTAGGTTGTAGTGGATGCCTTAAACAAATTCAGATCAAAGTTGGAATTATTTAAAAATAATCGATAGCGGGGATTATTTATGGCTAATGAACGATAGTCGGGATTATTTTGAGCCAATTTTCGATTATTTTATTACTAAAAATTAACTATATTTTTCTTATTAACTTAAAGTATAGTTTTAACCAAAATTTTCTAAGTAAACTATCATATTTTCATAATCAAACCTTAATCAAACTTTGCCATTAATCTAAAACATTTCACTTGTATAAACTAGAACAAAAATTTGATGAACCAAAATCCTTTCTACATCAATCCATGATGTCCATCACTTACACAAGCTATCACCATTTCCTTACACAAGTTAACCTTCTTCTACACTCCAAACTTTTACACATCCACTTACACACTCCAACACTTACACATTCACTTACACACTCTAAATCACTTACACAAGTTAACCTTCTTCCATACTCCTAACACTCTTTTTCACACAATCTTATGTACTAAAAAGTTGCCCAAAACCCATTAAAAATACCCCCCTTAGCCATGAGATCACTTGCACCCCCATCATCAAATATTTCTACCATTCTTTCTTATATCTTCACTTTATTAACATCTTACTAACTTTATACCATTTTTATTAGTTGAAGAATCAAATGAAGATGGAGCTTAATCTTATCACTTCGTAATCCAATAATCATCAACTTTTGAAAAGTCAAGTATTATCTTTTGGAGCTTGGATATCATTTTCTTTTGGGTAATTGAAAATCTACTTCTTTGAAGCTTGACGCCTTGAAGACTTTCTCTTTTGGAGCTTATTTCTTAAAATTCTTATTTTCCTATTATTATTCTCTTACTTGGTTTAGCACCACCTTTGGAGGAAAATGGTACACATTTTCTTAACTCTCTCGTTATGTGATATTTATTTATGGTTACTTCATAATATAAAAAGCATGATCAACATGATTCTATTTTAATCATTTAAACTTTACATGGTTATATTAAACTAATATCCAGTTTAGTGATATTTTCGTCAAAACAATAATACTTTTGGAACACTCTAAACAAAAAAGAGTTATAACTATGGAAATTCTTGATTAATATGATAATGTAGATATATATGAACTTTTTTGTGTGAAATACTATTTTAAGTTACATGTATGTTAGCTTTATGAATTTTTGCATTGAGAAAATTCTTAAAAATAATATCTAGTGATGTTTTTGTGATGAAATCTTTGTAGATAAAATTAATGTGAACTAGGAATTTTAAAAAGAGTATTTTATAAGTACTTTATAAAATCTAAAAGTTAGGATATCATTTTAGATATGTTCCTTGAGTTTTACTTCATTACAATAACGTTTAATTGAATTTTCGTTTAAAAATATTGTTCTAATAGGAAGAGGTGTTGAATACTTTCTTAATTATGAAAAATAGCTAAGAAAATATACTATTTTACTTTAAATAAGTTAAAAGTTTATTAATAAAATTGAAAAAAAATGTTAAATAAGAAATAAATATTAAATGGGCTCTTCTTAACTTGTAACTTTTTGGCATACTCCTAGAACATGTTGAATCTCATGATGACCCTAAGGTAAATTGTCGTGGACCCTATGGACTTTAATTAGTTTTTTATATATATATCAATCTATGGTTAAAAAGATTTTATTAATTATTTAATCATGAGTTTTATTAGTTAAATAAACTTATCTCTTTAAAATGATTCCATATCATCTTGGTGTTTTGATAATATTTTGGACTTAAGTAATTATAAAGAATTATTATCGGTTTATCGGTAAAATAGTCAAACTAATTTGTTGAAATGCTTAGCGTTGTTTTTCTTGAAAACTCATTTCATTTAGATTTTGGACCCTTAATAACTTGTCAGGTTATTTTTCATAGTTATGATAGATCCGTTTTACTATTTTATTTGGTTATTTGATAAAATACGTTATTAAGTATTTAGAAATATTACCCTTGACTTTATGATTATTTATTACATAATAATGACTTAGTTTACCCTCAGAAATCTTAGTATAGCTACGAAAGTTTATTATTTAATTAATATTAATTTATTAGATACTAGTAACATGTTCTATTAAAAGGGTAGAATTGTCAAAATTTTGACTAGTGGATGTTTGACTTATAAGAATGTAAACTATTTCGGTTTAGAGTCTTGTTTGATATTGCATGATATTGATTGTATGACTCTGATAGTAAGGTAACGTCGAACCATGGACCGACATGTAAAATTCCGACGTCCGTCTTAGCCAGCACCTAAAATGCAATGTCAGACAAGGGGTCCGAGAAAAATCCATCCTATGGAGTCTCGAGCATAACAGTATTGAGAGGAGTGACGACTCCCACCACAGTTAGGATTTAGAACTACGTTCCTCACCTAACCAGACCCTTACATATATCAGTTGTCATTATTGTTGTGATCTTGCGAGGTGCTATGATGGTAAAGTTATGAGGCTTAATCGAACTTGATTGAATAAGCATTAAGTTTACCAAGTATTTAGTAGCAGTAATGAACTTCTGCAAGTATTGAGAATGTAACTTAATGGCTTAATAAAGGTCAATAATGAGTAATAACCTTCTATATTGTGCTTGATGATTATTTTGTAAGCATGATTTAACTATCGCACATCATAAGCTTATTGAGGAAATTTTACTCGGCTTTATCGCTGACCGATTTAATCGGTTGTCATTTATATTATGGATGACAGTATTTTGCAGGAAAATTTAGCTTAGGTTTCGATCCAGGCCGCAACTTTGATTATTCTATCAAGGACTTAGCTGCATTGATTTTTACTTGATGACTATATTGTATTTATGTTTTTTTTTATCGTATTTAAGCAAACATTATGTTATATTTTCTCAGTTATAAGATTTTTAACTTATGTTTTGAACGGTTTTAGTTTAAATAGTTTTTAGCAGTTCGGCGTTTTACACTTCCGCATTTATTTTAAGTATAATTATTATTGTTAATTATGTATCGAGGGTGCCGCTCCTGCTACAATGTGTTTCACATGTAGGCATATGTGCTTTTATAGGTGTTAATTTCTTCGTTTCACCCACAAAGCCATGTGCTTTACCTACATTACTGATTCCTTTTTCCATTTCCAAAGACAAATTGTCATCATCATTAACATCAACAACATACATAGCAACAACTCTAAACCCAGTACCAACATTACCCATTTCACTTATAGAAACATCATTAATTAGTTTGTTCAACCCTTCCTAAGAAATCATTACATTAGGATGTAATTAGTATAAGGTATATGAAGACTTTTAACCAATGTCTTCATCAAGTACTATTCCTTTAAGTTCAAACCGAGATAACTTGTTAGGTTCTATGCTCATTGATTTATACATACCACTCACATACTCTAATTCAACCTTTTTTTAAATACCCCGCCAAACCACCATTTTATTATAAATGAATCACATAAAATAGCCTAGTATAGATCACACAAAGAAAAAAAATTAAAATTCTTCTAATTTATATAACAAAATTAAGAAAATTACCATTGATGAGGATGGGGATTTTCAAGACATTGAGATAGTTAGATACATCAAGGATGAGATGGACAAGTTTTGTTGAAACAAGATGATATTAAAACAAGGTGGTACTAATACTTCTCTCAATTGTTGAATGAAACTAGGAACTAAGAGAGGTAAGAGGACAGGCTCCCAACGCTTAAAGTAAACATGAATATGGGCCAAACATGGACATAACCACATATGAAGTTAGTAAGGCCCTCAAAGTATGGGGAGAGCCAAGGCAGTCGGTCATGAAAACATCCCAATTAAGGTATGGAGATGCTTAGGAGATGAAGGTATTTGATGGTTCACTAATCTTTTCAATGCTATCTGTAGGACACATAGAATGCCTCAAGAATGGAGGAGTAGTACACTTATTTCTTTGTATAGAAACAAAGGTAATGCACAAGTTTGTGGGAATTATAGAGGGATTAAACTCCTCAGCCACATAATAAAAATGTGGGAAAAAGTAATAGAGAAGAGAACCAGACAAGAGGAGGTAATTAGGGAACACCAATTTTGTTTCATGCTAGGGAAATCAACCACTGAGACTATACATATGTTAAGAAGACTGATGGAAAAATATAGGGAGAGGAAAAAGGATTTCCATATGGTGTTACAAGTACGAATAAGTTTTCGATGTTGTACATCGTATACAAGAAGGTTGGCTTAAGTAGAGAGCGTCTATCGAAGTCTTATGTCATAGGAAGTTTTCGATTGGATTGAAAGGTAAATTCTACAACGTCGCCGTTAGGCCAGCATTACTGTATGGGATATAGTGTTGGTGTAACACCCCGTATTTTATCGGGTTTAAAAATAAATAAAATATAATAAAATAAATTATAAAAAAATAAAATACGTAATATTGAATTATGTTATTATACATGGTTAATTATAAGAAACGAAGTAAGTTTAATTTAGCGGTAATGCGTTTTATTGCATACGTTGTTATTTGCGTAATATTTTCTTTTTCTGTTTTTAACAAAAATAGACAATTTTATAATTAATTAATTTATTAAAAAAAATAAAAGATTAGGGGAGGGGAAGGGTATCCGGTTGAGTATAGGTGAATGGGAGGAGTTTTGCAACTCCTCTCATAATTGGGTTTTATGGCACAATAAGTTGATTATTAATTCCTATTAATCCTTTAAACCTCATTTGAAGTCTTCACATTCTTAATCCCCAAAAGTTATCACAAAAATCAGAAAAAAAAAATTTTCCTTCCCTTGCTCCTGGTTTCGGCTATCACAAAGAAAAAAAAAATTTGGTTTGTTCAATTCAATCTTTTGATCTAAGGGGTAAGTTAATTGAATTGTTAATTTAAAAATTTTTATATACAAGATTTCTAAGGTGAATTATATTATTTTTTTTTTGTGTATGATGATATCCTATGACTTTTAGGAGGATTGAATATTTTTTTTATATAAATAATTTTCTCTAATAATCCTTTAATAAACTTTAATTTTGTTAAAAGGATTAAGTTATGTTTCTTGATTTATATTCTTTAACAAAGTTTAAATTGTTATAAGAATTAAGTTTATATTGATATTTAAATAAATTCTTTTATGATTTACATTTCTCTAACTAAATTACAATTTGTTAGTAGAAATTTAAATGGTATGGATCAAGTAGTGTAGTCATCCAAGAATTTATAAATCCATTAGAAAAAATTGATTTGCTTGAAGGATTGTGTAATTATATATGTCTTAATTTAAAAAGGATGATTTGGTTTATGATTCTCTACAAGAATTTTAATTTGTTAAGAGAATTAAGTATTTAATTTAATTATCATAGTTTGTGAAATTTTAAGTCTCTTGAAGGATATTGTGGATGGGCATAATTCTTTTATTTGATGACTTTTATGTTTTGTTGAATGGGGTTTTGCGAAATAATATATGTGTGGAATTATCAAATGGTTGTGTGATAGAAAAATTTGTCTTGGTTGTTTTATTGTAGTCATTGTGATATTGGTCTTGTTAGATTATTTTGGTCGTGAGATTAAAAGAGTTAGTAATTTGAATAATGAATATATATAAAGTTTCTGGTCAGAATTTAAAATTTGGAATCATTGAGAATTGGATGAAAACATTTAAAATTATCAAGCCTTAGTAATATCTTAGTAGCATGGAGTGGATTAAATGTGTAAACACGTTCCAATACGTGATCGTTATGTGTATGTGTTATTTAGGACCTCGATTCATTAGAGGGCGAAATTCTTATCGTGCTTAAACGTTGTTTGGTTGCAGCGCTTAAAGGTACATGCTTAGACCATACTGTTTATGTGGTTGTGCAAGTAGTGTTGTTTCATTTCTAATCGAGGGTTTGTAAATCACATAAGGATTAGACACCTCAAATAATTTGAAGGAAATTAATTGGAAATTGAGAATTTGTGTGATTGTCACCCAAAGAGCTTGACGTTTGGTTATGTTACCCAAAGGGGTTAAAAGTTTGGTTTAGATTATGACAATTATTGTTCCCATGGCAGTTTTGGATCATTATGGTCAGCATGGGGGTATGCATACTTTAGCCTTTGACGACCCGACAGGATGGGCAACGTCTTAGGTCGGTGGTTGCCTTGGGATTAGCTCTCCCAAGTGTATTCTTCCAAAAATATTTGAATTTATACTTGAACGACCCAAACGGGACGGGCAACGTTACAAGTTGGAATTATCTAATAATGAATGGTTTATGCTTGAACGACCCGAACAGGACGGGCAACGTTACAAGTTTAAATTAATTAATAATACATGTAGTAGAGCCTATCCATGCTAGGATGAACATTTTGCTTGTATTCAACCTGATTAATATTTGTATGATGTCTCTGACGTGTATTGGTTTGTTTCTTTGGAACCTACTGTGTGTTGTCATACGACAACTAGTAGGTTGATTGCTGGTAGGGTCTGGAGTGAGATCTCGACTTAGAACCCGTAATCATCAAGACTGTGTTATTATCTTTTGTATTAGTTTATGAGTAGGAAGAAACTCTTTATTTAAGTAACAAGTGATAGTGTAGTTTTCTTTTCGCTTCTGCTATTTCAATTAGTTTGTTTAAGGCCTTTAGGCTCTTGAGTTGTACGTTAGAGCTTCCGCTGACTTATTATCTTTCACGCTGGTACTGTTTTCTGTTTTATCTATATTTCTTTATCGACGGAATGTTGACGATCCTAGAGAAAAGTCTTTTCTGGAGTCCAAGAGTGAACCGGAATTTGTAGTTTCGTATGGATTTCTGGGTCACTTAAATCGGACCGTTACAGTTGGCCCGTTAAAAAGATTCATGAACAAAAGATGGAAGTAGCAGAGACGTGAATGTAGAAGTGGATGCACGGCAACACAAGGATGGATAGAATCAAGAATCGAGAGTTTAGAGAGAAGCTAGATTTTGCACCACTATCTGCTAAGATGTGTGAAAAAAGGCTTAGAAAATTTACGCATGTGAAAGAAAAACATGTTGCCTCTCTCGTCAGAACAATAGAAAGTATAATAGTTTAGGGTAAGAAAAGTCGGGGAATACTTAAGAAAACGTGGGTAGAGTAATCAAGAATGACTTGAGTGAGTTGCACCTCTCCAAGAACCTAAATAGGGATAGGAACAGGTGGAGACGGCAGATTCATATTCCAGATTATTAATAGCTCCATTAGTTACCTTTCTTGCCCTTATGTCTAGTTGTTGCTTACCTTTTCATTTTGTCTTCTTACCCATCGTATTTATTATTTATTTCAGAATTGATTTCCTACATATGGTGTTTTTTGCAAGTAGTGTTACTCTTGAGGCAATCATGTCACTCCAACTCCTCTTTATGCAGGTTTTTTTCCTTTTTGGAGGTAAAATTGACCGCATTCCTCTAGTCCTCTCTTTTAAGGGAGGACGGGTATGGAGTGTCTATCATATCCCTCACCCAGACTTTTTTTACAGACGGGATATTGGGTTGATGATGATGATGATGATGATGACCAATGATGACTAGGTAATGGAGGCCGAAAATCAACAAATTAAATCTCTTCTTCATTGTTACGTCAAAGATGAAGATGATACAAGCTACAACGGAGGTCCTCTTCAATGGTGGATTTGGAATGAGGGAGTAATTGAATGTTTAGAAGAGGAAGTGAAAAGTGTTTGGTGGTTGAAGTAAATATCAGTAATTCAATTAAAAGGGAAAGGAAAAAAAAGGAAATTAAATTATAGCTTATGCAAATCTGTTGTAGGTGATCCAACAACATTCCCGGTTAAATGATACAATACAAACGATTATTCATGGTAATTAATAGTTGGAATTATTATAAGAAAATCAAGAAATTTTGGATTATTCTGAATAATTTTTCCAATTTATTACTACCTCCTATTCATCTAAAATGTGTCATTTATTTTTGGGATACTATTCATCTATCACTCTTAAATTGCATTTTTTTATTAATCTATAAGTTAAAACATAGTGATGTGAAATCTTATTTGATTCGTTTTGATGTAAAGATTGTTAATATCAACTTTTTATAATTTTTAATTATACATAACTCGATATATTAACTTATTAAGTATCGAATAAGTGCATTAGATAAAGTGAATAAAGTAAATGGTACATTTTAGATGAATATGAGGTAGTATTAGAAAAAAAGAGTTGGCTGTGAATTAGAAGTAGCCAACTTGTTTAATCTATAATGGTAAATTGTAGTATTAATTTTTAGGATTACATTATTTAGATTCGATCATTAGGCTGATTTTTAGGCTAATTATCATTATGTTGATCAAATTAATGCATATTTATAAATCATATTACATAAAGAATGTAAATCATTAAAATGACTCATTGGTGCCAAAGACAAAATCAATTAGATAGAAATTAAAAATGCTACTATGTCAATTTGTTAACAGAATTTATGATATTATTTTTCAATTTTAAATTATTCTAAAAAAATCAATATAAATGATTTAATTATTTTTGTTACATTTTTAAAATAGAAGTGTATCTTTTCTACCAAAATTTAGGCTTATTAAAAATGCAGCCCACTATAGATAAAAAAAAAAAAAAAAAAAGGGCCCAATTTGATGATTGAATAGAATATTGGAAAGTTTGAAATAAGAATCAATTAAATAAAAGTCATCATGGCATTATTTTCCCAAAACAGTAACTCCTCCATCAATTCCAAAAAATAGCTCCAGAATGCCGTTGATAATGGCAGTATTTTCCAATTCCCTTTCGCGTAGGTGTATCTTAGTGTATTACTTCTCACTTTATCTTGAATATCAATATTAGGTTCATTTTGATATCTTGATTTTGATTTTTGATTTCTTGATTTCATAAAGTTCATCTTTAATTTCATCTGGATTATTAAAATTCATCACGGTTCTTAATTTCTTGATTTTGATTCTTGATTTCTTGATTTTGATTTTTGATTAAAAATTCTGAATCAATATCAATCTGCTGTCGTTATTAAATAATTCTTGATTTCTTGATTTCAATTCTTGATTTTTGAAAGACAATAATCTATTATTTATCTCAATCCTTAAAACTCGTCACCCTTTTCATTTTATCGCCACCCCCCTGAAGAAATTACGAATTTACTTTTGGATTTTAAAAAAAATTA
>NC_080055.1:15478995-15551495 GCF_026212465.1 Amaranthus tricolor
AATTTTGAGTTAGGGAGAGATAAAGTTATACTAATTTTATAAGATAAAGTTATAAGCATTGGTTAAATATGTTTGTTATAAACAAGTATATATGTTCTAATATATTTCTATTCATACTCTTTCAGGTACTGATATACGATGCATTTACTCAGAGACGAAATTGTCCCCGAGATTGAGACCTCGGATAATGAGCATTGTAGTTATGACAGCGAAGAGGACCAAATTGTGATATGCGAGCGTATGGCTGAAGACGCTCCACCGATTGACAATGATTTTGAGACTGAAGACGCCTCACCAATGGATGCTCCCACTACCAGTAAGAAAAGAAAAGGGCGAGGTCCTACGAAAAACCTCAAAGTCACAGAACCCATGCATTTGGAATACAATGCATTGGGTCAACCCTGCGGAAATGGCGAAGGCAATATGCAAAACAAGTGGGTCTATGTATCCGCAAGCTTTCCACATTGCACGCATGGAACGAGGTTCCAGAGGGTTTGAAGAACTCTCTATGGAATGATACTGTGGTAAGCTACTTTACTATTTTTACTCATTTAGTTTCATTTTAAAATTAATTTGATTGACAGTAATAAATATAAATTTTTTTTATAGAATCTTTTCCACATCGAGAGCGATGAGGACAAGAAGAATGTGTTTCTTTCAGCTATTGCTGAAAGATTCGGAGATTTCAAATCCAGGCTAGTAACTGGCTGGATTACGAAGAGGCGTGCCCGTACGACCAAAAAGTTGAAAACGGGAAACGAAGGTGGAGAGCAATCACCTTCGAAGATGCCCTACGAAATATTGGGTCACATATCGAAGAAGGATTGGGAGGCCTTTGTTGCCAAAAGAACAACTCCCATAGAAGTTGTAAGTATTTCATATTATATTATAGTTTAACAATTTGAATTTACTTCTTTTGATTCAGTCATTAAACTAATACATGACATTCGATTTCTATTGATTAATTAGGAAAAGCGTGGTAAAGCTTCTGATTCTGCAAGCAAAAGGAAGTTTTACCATCGCTTGGGCTAGAAAACGTACGATGAGGTCCGAAAAGAGTGGGTGGATGCGGGTTTATACCCCAATCAAAGTTCATCCAAGCCCTCATCTACGACTACCTCCGCATCCGTGAATAGTCCTGCTGGAGATCGGGTGCGTGATTGGTATTGCGGGCTTCATTCCCGAGATGCAAGTGGTAAATTTACCATTAATGATCCGGGAACGAAGAAGGTTGCTGATGCTGTGGTGAGTTTTGAAATTATTAAGTATGTTCTTGATTTGTTTTGTATTCTTTGGCTTTGATGTACTTATACTAATTGCTATATATGTCACTTTTTATTTGAACAGATGGGCTGGAAGGAAAAAGAAGCTACGGGGGAGTTCACCCCAAGAGGCAATGTTGACGCATTGCATATGGTCTTAGGGAAAGACCATAGTGGGCGGGTAGTCGGAAAAGGAGGCGTCCGCGTGGGGTTATAGAAGGCATTCGGCAAAGAGTGTGTTGCTACTCAATCCCGAACGGCGCTGCGGGATGAAGTAGCAACCCTTCGAGCGGAGATTACGAAGGACGTTCTTGCCAAGTTGGCCGCCGTGTTGCAGAAGATGGGAGCACCCATTGTTGACTTGGCAAACCTGATTGTCGAGGATCAGGAAAGTCAACATGGGGATCCTAACGCTTCGGTCGAGCCAACACACGAGCCCATTACCCCCGTAGCACCCCAGCTCATTACTAATACCCCTGAAGGGGAAAACCCCACACCGGAGAACATAAACTCCGTTGCTCAAAATCCGGAGCCAACTCCAGAGCCAGTGCTACAGGTACATAGTTTTTAAATATATAAGCACTTATTAATTTAAACTACAACGCGTTTTAATATTTTATTATGATGCTTATTATACTAAACGACACAATTTTCAGGAGGCGACTCCTTGTTCTCTTTTGCGGCCTTAGTTGGGTGTTGCTAGTGATGGAGACCTAACTGTGGTTGCATATGGTGTGGCCCAGCCAAACAAAGAGGGCCAAACAGTGCCTTCAACGCCTGTTACAAGTGGCCACATCAGTGTGGCCGTGGAAAATATTATAAAGGGGTTTGAAGATTTCTCACTCCCGGTTCCAATGCCAGCATGGAGCCTTGAGAAACTCTCACACGCTCTAGGTAGTTTCATCCCATGGCCATATGCTTGGGTCCAATTCACTAACAAGGTAAGAATCATTTGTACCTTTTTTATTATTTTTTTAATTGCATGCTCACACTAATTTAATTGTATAAATTGAAATAGCAAAAGAGTCCAAAGGGATCTTGGAGAGAGGTCGGTTCCTCAGCAAAGGTGTCCACTGGGTCATAGTTGATGCCAAGCACTCCAATTTTGACTAATGAGGAACTAAAAGATCTCTCTCAAGATTGCAAATGGCTGCATTATTATGCATCTCGCATAAGTGAGGAGGACCTACTCATTCTGAACCTGCTGAAGGAGCAATACTGCTTTTTAGAGAGCCCGTTTGTAATTATTGGTCCTAGTGACATCGGGCAATTTTTGAGAGCAGAGATGCTGAACGTAGCTCTTTTCCATGTCTACATGAGGTGATGTTCATTATCTTACAAGTTAGGCATTGTTGTTGAATTGTTTTAATAACCGAATTACTAAAAAAATTTTCTTATTTGTGAGTTTAGTGCGGCTTACGAGGAGCTAAATTCTTGCGAACCTTCAATAAAAATTGGATGGTTTTGTCCTGAGTCGATTTCGGGTAGTAAATGTGTAAATGATCCAGATGACGTCAGAGCATACATTCAGACTGCTTTGACTAATTCCCTTGTATCTAAACACACGTTCATTCTGGCTCCATATATGGAAGAGTAAGTTTTATTTTTGAAATTGAACTTATCTTTTGATTTTTAAAGTCACCTAATCTCTAATTTGTTGATTTTAAATTTGCGTTTGTAGTTTGCATTGGATACTTTTGGTCATATGTCCTTTAATGAACACTGTGCACGTCTTTGACTAATTACAAAAACCTCAAAGGCCGCCTCGCAACACAAAATTCAAAGCGTTGTTGAATGCGTACGTAATATTAATTATTTTACCAATTTGATTTAATTAAGTGTTATATAGATATATAAATAGTATTACTATTCCCATGCGTTTCAACACAATGAAAAAAGTGCGTGGACAAATGGGATCTACATCCAGAGCCACATTTTCAAAATGGACAGCAATAAAGGTACACAAATTCGATTTTATGCGTTTTTAACCGTTTTTGGCACATTCGCGCGTAAAGTAGCTCAAACTTGGTTTGTTTTGCACGAAACTTGGCACACAACAATATTTGGTATATATTATTGTGTTGAAGTTGTTAGAATTGAAAATCGTAGTCATATGCTAGAAATTACGTGTTAAGTTGCGATTTTATGCGTTTTTAACCGTTTTTTGCACTTTCGCGCGTAAAGTAGCTCAAACTTGATTTTGATGCGAAACCGAGCTGATTAAGGCCTTGGATATGCAAGGATTAATGTTGTGCGGAAGCTTTGATTAATGACACACACAAAAACTACAAATGATCATGAAAAGAACACGAAACAACCACAAACACTTAGACAATTCTGATCTAGCAAACTGTCGAGAAGCCCTCCTTCAGCTCAGCTTCTAGGAGTCTACGGGGATTGTTAGAATGGTTTTAGGACCTTAATATCTAGATCAAAGTACCAAGATTCCATTTCCACTTTAGCCTAGTTCCTGGATGCATAGGTTTAGTCTCCACGTGTCATGCAAGGTGGTCTGGTCACTCGTTTGCTGCTGTGTCGTGTGGTCTGTATGCAGCCTTGTGTGGGCTCCTTTGGTATCTTCATTTCATACAACCACATTTGTATCAGATTTGCATGAAACTTGGCACACAACACTCTTTGGTATATATTATTGTGTTGAAGTGGATAGAATTGAAAATCATAGTCATATGCTAGAAATTACGAGTTAAGTTGCGATTTTATGCGTTTTTAAGCGTTTTTGTCAATTTCGCGCGTAAAGTAGCTCAAACTTGGTTTGTTATGCACGAAACTTGGCACACAACACTATTTGGTATATATTATTGTGTTGAAGTGGTTAGAATTGAAAATCATAGTCATATGCTAGAAATTACGTGTTAAGTTACGATTTTATGCGTTTTTAACCGTTTTTGGCACTTTCGCGCGTAAAGTAGCTCAAACTTGGTTTGTTTTGCACGAAACTTGGCACACAACACTATTTGGTATATATTATTGTGTTGAAGTTGTTAGAATTGAAAATCGTAGTCATATGCTAGAAATTATGTGTTAAGTTGCGATTTTATGCGTTTTTAACCGTTTTTAACACTTTTGCGCATAAAGTAGCTCAAACTTGGTTTTGATGCGAAACCGGGGCTGATTAAGGCCTTGGTTATGCAAGGATTAATGTTGTGCGGAAGATTTTATTAATAACACAGACAAAAACTACAAATGATCATGAAAAGAACACGAAACAACCACAAACACTTAGACAATTCTGATCTAGCAAACTGTCGAGCAGCCCTCCTTCAGCTCAGCTTCTAGGAGTCCACGGGGATTGTTAGAATGGTTTTAGGACCTTGATAGCTAGATCCAAGTACCAAGATTCCATTTCCACTTTAGCCTAGTTCCTGGATGCATAGGTTTAGTCTCCACGTGTCGTGCAAGGTGGTCTGGTCACTCGTTTGCTGCTGTGTCGTGAGGTCTGTATGCAGCCTTGTGTGGGCTCCTTTGGTATCTTAATTTCATACAACCTCATTTGTATCAGATTTGCACGAAATTTGGCACACAACAATCTTTGGTATATATTATTGTGTTGAAGTGGATAGAATTGAAAATCATAGTCATATGCTAGAAATTATGTGTTAAGTTGCGATTTTATGCGTTTTAAGCATTTTTGTCAATTTTGTGCGTAAATTAGCTCAAACTTAGTTTGTTATGCACGAAACTTGGCACACGACACTATTTGGTATATATTATTGTGTTGAAGTGGTTAGAATTGAAAATCATAGTCATATGCTAGAAATTACGTGTTAAGTTGCAATTTTTTGCGTTTTTAACCGTTTTTGGCACTTTCGCGCGTAAAATAGCTCAAACTTGTTTTGTTTTGCACGAAACTTGGCACACAACACTATTTGGTATATATTATTCTGTTGAAGTTGTTAGAATTGAAAATCGTAGTCATATGCTAGAAATTACGTGTTAAGTTGCGATTTTATGTGTTTTTAACCGTTTTTAACACTTTTGCGCATAAAGTAGCTCAAACTTGGTTTTGATGCAAAACCGGGGCTGATTAATGTCTTGGTTATGCAAGGATTAATGTTGTGAAGAAGCTTTTATTAATGACACAGACAAAAACTACAAATGATCATGAAAAGAACACGAAACAACCGCAAATACTTAGACAATTCTGATCTAGCAAACTGTCGAGCAGCCCTTCTTCAGCTCAGCTACTAGGAGTCCACGGGGATTGTTAGAATGGTTTTAGGACCTTGATAGCTAGATCCAAGTACCAAGATTCCATTTCCACTTTAGCCTAGGTCCTAGATGCATAGGTTTAGTCTCCACGTGTCGTGCAAGGTGGTCTGGCCACTAGTTCGCTGCTGTGTCGTGAGGTCTGTATGCAGCCTTGTGTGGGCTCCTTTGGTATCTTCATTTCATACAACCACATTTGTATCAAATATGAGGGGAGGCTTGTAGTTTTTGATAAAAAACTGAAGCTTGTTGGTCCTTATGGTAGCAAACAACCAAAAATGGTATTTCACTTGTAACCAATACTTAGTTTTTCTATGTCTTTGTCATTGCTTGAAGAATTGAATTGGAACAAATCTTGTTTTTAGGAGTGTTAGCACATTAATGGACCTCCTGAATCAGTAAAAAAATATTTTCTCATTTGTCAAATGAGCAATTATTTTTTGCTTATTTGATACTCTATGTGATTTGGATGAAAATTACACAATTACCTTTTTTTTGCTTGATTTTAGGAACAATCAGATCCAATTCATACAAAAAAGAAGAAATTGAACAAGATCCGAAGAAGTTATTTATATGACTTTTCTGGAGACTTATATTAATTTGCTCATTTGTTATTTTTTACTTAATTTCTAAAGTTGTAGTGTTTTTTTATTTTTATAGAAATGCCTTATTGAGCTTGCAACAGCATCTACAAATCTATTCTTGGCATACATTGATTTTAGTGAAAAACATGAAACTGCTGTTAAGTATTTTCCAAACAATGAGAAGATTCAAAAGCTGAAGGAAGACGCAATGATTGTTTGTGATGAGCAGAAGATAAGCTCTAAAGCTTTCACTGAAGATATTCTTCTCTCATTTATCCAAGATGAACAGTATTGGCATGATCCAGTTGTAATTGAAGCTTGGGATAGGTTTTCAAAGATTTCAAGCAATGACAATCATGCTGAATCTACAACTAATGCTAGGGTTCATCTTCTGATTGAATCAAAACCAATTGATGTTACTAAGGTTGCTGCTGAATGTGTTCACATAGAAAGTGGTATAACTGATGTTGAAGCTCCATCTGTTATCATACAGCCTAAGGTTGCTGAACATGTGTTTAAAAATATTTGAGAGTCAAGTATGAGATATATTTTAAGAAGTTCAGTTGCCAAAGGATGTGGAACTCCTTCATTCAGCTTAGGAATCTTTTCTCAAGAAACTGATTCTCAGGAGAAGTCCCCTGGCACTGTACCTACTGATGAACCTGCAGTTGCTCCTGTCAATGCACAAGTTGGTGCTTCTAAATCAGCTGTTGCTGTTCTTGCTGATGATGCTGATGCTGTGAATGCTCAAGAAGATCCAATTGCGCTTAAGAGAAAAGGAGATGCTGAAAATCAGAGTTGTATTTTAAAGAAGCGTAAAGTGCAACCATCGTTGCAGATAAGATCTCCTTTTAAGTCTCGGATTATCAACATATATACACCATTAACAGCAGTTCAAAAAGGTGTTATGGATTCATTTTTTCATGAGAAGAAAAATCGTTTGTAAGTATTTATTCAATTTTTTTAGTTCTAGAAATTTTGGCAACTGACTTTATTTTTCTTTCTTATAACAAGTCTAGCTCTATATTCTCACTTTACATATCTATGATTAAAATTATTTTAACTTCCCTAAATCTTATATGAAGTGATGTAGGGTTTTAATGCGAGGGTGAGCCTGATACTGAACTAAAGTTATTTCAACTTGAAATGCTAAAAACTCAAAGCAAAATTCATGGTGATATCATTAATGCATGGTCCACTGTTCTAAATTTTAATGAGCAATATAGAGATATCAATTCTAGTGGACGTTTCTTTTTTGGTCTAAATGCAGTTGTAAGTTCAACTCGTTCATTTTATTTTGTTTTATTTTGTTCATGTTCACTTTGTTCATTTCATATAATTTTTTTATATTTGAATGTAGATGTTGTTTTGTATTTGAAAAAAACTATTATTAGTTCTTTGCTCATTTGTCAAATGAGCAAACTATTCAATGCTCATTTGTCAAATATTCACTTGCTCATTTGTAGAAAAAATTTCAATTTACTGATTTTATATGACTTTTCTCATTTCATATTCACTTTACTCATTTGTTATTTACTCTTTTCATTTATATTCATCTTATTTATGTATTTTTCTTTATGTATTTTCTTAGGATTGCCTTTTTCAATACGAAAGTGATCATGCTCAAGAAAGGAATAAAATGTTTTGTGAGGTTATGGAGTTGGAATTCAGCAAAACAATCATCCCAAAAAAAGATATTGAGCTTTTCTTTTTCCCAGTATTTGAAAAGGATCATTATTATCTGATAAGTTTTAACACCACCACAGACTGTGGTACAATTGAGGTTGTTAATTATAATGAAGGTCCTAGAGAAAATAAGAAATTTCTTAAAAATCTGGTATGTCTTCTGCCACTTCTTCTTCATCATCAATATCTAAAATCAGATTCTGAAATTAGTTTCTGGAATCAGATTCTTATTTTAACTTATTTATTCATTTTCAGAAAAGTGCCTTTTCGTATTTCATGAATGGTGAAGGAAGTATACAAAGTGTTATTTTGTCAAAACAGATCAAGTCTATGGAGTCTGTTGTGGTTGATTTACCTTGGAAGTCTTTAGATGATCATCATTTGCATATGAAAATATAAATTCCGGTTCACTCTTTGGACTCCAGAGAAGACTTTCCTCTAGGACCGTCAACGTTCCGTCGATAAAGAAATATAGATAAAACAGAAAGCAGTACCAACGTGAAAGATAATAAGTCGGCGGAATCTCTTACGTACAACTCGAGAGCCTAAAGGCCTCTAAACAAACTATTTGATATAAGCGGAAGCGAAAAGAAAACTACACTATCTCCTGTTATTCAAGTATAGAGTTTCTTTCTACTCATAATCTATTACAAAAAGGATAACATCATGCTCTTGATGATTACGGGTTCTAAGTTGAGACCTCACTCCAGACCCCACCTGCAATCAACCTACTAGTCGTCGTATGACAACATACAGTCGGTTCCATAGAAACAAACCAATACACGTCAGAGACTTCGTACAAATATCAATCAGGTTGAATACAAGAAAAATGTTCATCCTAGCATGCATAGGCTCTAACACAATTATTATTAATTAATCCCAACTTGTAACGTTGCCCGTCCTGTTCGGGTTGTTCAAGTATAAACCATTCATTATTAGATAATTCCAACTTGTAATGTTGTCCGTCCTGTTCGGGTCGTTCAAGTATAAGTTAAAATATTTTTGGAGGATTACATTTGGGAGAGCTAATCCACAGGCAACCACCCACCTAAGACGTTGCCCGTCCTGTTCTGGTCCCCAAAGGCTAAAGTATGCATACCCCCATGGTGACCGTAATGATCCAAAACTGCCATGGGAACAAATAATTATAATAATCCAAACCAAACTCTAACCCCTTTGGGTAACATAACCAAACGTCAACCCCTTTGCGTGACAAACACACAAATTCTCAATTTCCAATTAATTTCCTTCAAATTATTTGAGGTGTCTAATCCCTATGTGATTTACAAAGCCTCGATTAGAAATGAAACAACACTACTTGCACAACCACATAAACCGTATGGACCAAGCGTGTACCTTTAAGCGCTGCAAACAACAATATTCAAGCACGATCGAAATTTTTCCCTCTTATGAATCGAGGTCCTAAATAACACACACACAAAACGATCACGTATTAGGACGTGTTTACACATTTAATCCACTCCATACGCTAAAATATCACTAAGACGTGATAATTTTTAATTGTTTACATCCAATTCCCAAAGGTTCCAAATTTCACATTCTGACCAGTAAATTTGAGGGCCATTTCGGACAGCTTAGAAAATTCAAATGAAAAATCCGACTTCGCCATTGCGTTCGGAACACGTCAATTACCTTGGGTACCAGATTTCGTAATTTCTAACATCCATTTTCTATTTTTAATTATTTTAAGCGTTTAATGAGTTTTTAACGCAACGATGCATAAAGCAACGGAAAACAACTAATGTTTCCAGGTCCGCACCTTTAACGAGGCAGATCAGCTGCTGCCCGAATAAATATACATTTTTTTTAATTCATCATTATTATTATTTTATACATACATTATCAACCCCTTTCTCTTTTAAATCTCATAACCAAAATAATTCTAGCAAGGTCACATTCACAAAATCCTTCAAGAGACTTGAAATTTCATAAATTATGATAACTAAATTAAATACTTAATTCTCTTAACAAATTAATATTTATAGAGAATTACAAAACTAAATCACTCTTTTAAATCAAGACACACATATATATAAATATGACACAATCCTTGAAGTAAATCAAATTTTGCTAAAGGATTATTAAACCTTTGGATGACTACATAACTTAATCCATACCAACTTAATTTCTACTAACAAATTGAAATTTAGTTAGAGAAATTTAAACCATAAAAGAAATTATTTGAATATCAACAAAACTCAATTCTTATAACAAATTTAAACTTTGTTAAAGAATATAAATCAAGAACATAACTTAATCCTTTTAACAAAATTAAGGTTTATTAAAGGATTGTTAAAGAAAATTACATAAAAATATACTCAATCCTCCTCAAAGTCATAGAATATCATCATACATAAAATGTAATTCATCTTGGAAAACCTTGTATATAAAATCTATAACTAGCAATTCAATTAAACTTTACCCCTTTGATCACAAGATTAAATGGAAGAACAAGAGAACACAATTTTTTTTTTCTTGAAATGTCGAATCACAAGCCCAAAGGAGAGAATTTTTTTCTGATTTTTTTGTTCACATGGAAGCTTAGAAGGGTGAAGAACTCAAATGGTTTTCACAAGGATTAATAGGCAATTAAGGGATGAGCTTAATGTGCCATAATACACACTTATGAGCGGAGCTACAAGACTCCTCCCATTCCTTCACACAACCGGCCACCCTTCCCCTCCCCTATTCTTTTATTTTTTTTAATTAATTAATTAATTAATTATATAATTGTCTATTTTGTTTTTTTTAAAAGCAGAAAAGAAATATTACGCAATAATAACGTATGCGATAAAACGCGTTACCGTTAAATTAAACTTACTTCGTTTCTTATAATTAACCATGTAATATAATATAATTCAATATTACTTATTTATTTTATTTTGTTATACTTTATTTTATTATATTTTATTTATTTTTAAACCCGATAAATTACGGGGTGTTACAGACTACCCCCTTAAAAGAAGTTACGTCCTCGTAACTTGCATGGCAACGGAAAACGCAGAACACACATGTTATCATAACACAACACTTGCATAACAAAACTACCAACCAAAAGATTTAACATAACTCGCGCGAAATTCCTATCGCCCTCTACCCCCCTTAAGAAGTTACGTCCCCGTAACGCTACTAACCTGAAAAAGATAAGGGTACTTTTCTCGCATAGCGTCTTCCGTTTCCCATGTAGCCGCTTCATGCTCATGATTTGACCACAGAACCTTTACCATAGATATATCCTTCCGTCGTGTACTACGGACCTTCGTGTCCAAGATTCTAACTGGTTTCTCAGAGTAAGACAAGGATGTGTCCAAATCTAAAGGTTCGGGATCTAAGACACGAGAGGCTGCGGCATGATATCGCTTTAACTGAGACACATGAAATACATCATGTACTTTTTCCAAGGAGTTTGGAAGGGCTAGCCGATAAGCCACCTTACCCACACGTTCCAAAATTTAATATGGCCCTATGAATCAAGGGCTCAACTTTCCACGAGCACCAAAATGTACTACTCCGCGCATAGGTGATACGCGTAGTAATACCTGTTCTCCCACGGTGAACTCTTCTGCTCGTCGCTTTAAATCAGCGTAAGACTTTTGACGATCCTGCGCCGCTTTCAAGCGATCCCTTATAAACTTCACCTTTTTAGTAATCATAAATAACAACTCAGGTCCCAAGGTCACCACTTCAGTGAAATCATCCCAGTAAACCGGATTACGACAACGACGTCCATACAAAGCCTCGAATGGAGCCATCTGTATAGATGCCTGATAACTGTTATTGTAAGAAAATTCGACCAGATCCAAGTGTTCGTCCCACGACCCTTGCCATTCCATGGCAATAGCACGCAACATATCCTCTAATATCTGATTTGTCCGCTCTGTTTGCCCATCCGTCTGCGGATGAAACGATGTACTATAAAGCAGCGTAGTACCCATTGCCTGTTGCAAGGTTTGCCAGAATTGTGACAAATACCATGTATCTCTATCGGACGCAATAGTACGGAGCACACCATGAAATCGCACGACATACTTAATGTAAGCTCGAGCTAACTGTTCCATCTCCCAACGACAATTCATAGGGATGAAACGGGCTGACTTAGTCAAACGGTCCACTATGACCCATAATGCATCATTTCCAGCCTTCGTTTGGGGTAAACCCACAACAAAATCCATAGAGATATCATCCCACTTCCATACCGGTATCTCTAAAGGTTGTAGTAAACCTCCTAGTCTTTTATGCTGACTTTTAACCTTTTGACTAGTCAAACAGCGTGAGACATAATCCGCAATATCCTTCTTCATCCCAAACAACCAAAACGTTAACTTAAGGTCTTGATACATTTTATCACCGCTCAAATGAACTGAAAATTTCGTACAATGGGCCTCATCCAAGATACGGTCCTTCAAAGATTCCTCCCCTGTTGGTAAACACCAGCGACCCTTGAACCTCAAGCTTCCATCTTCCTGAATAAAGAATCCCTCCGCTTTTCCTTCCCGTGCCTGTTCCTTTAACTTCAAAAGTTTCGGGTCTTTATCCTGTGAGTTTAAAATTTCCTCAAAGAACGAAGGTCGAATAGCCAAGGCATTCAGACACTCTTGTAACTCACCTTTACGTACCATTTCCAAATTTAATCTGGCAAAATCCCGATGCAACTCTTCAACTCCATCTAAGGCAAACAGCGAGGAATTAGACTTCCTACTCAACGCATCGCCTACCAAGTTCGCTCGTCCCTCATGATATATGAACTCCAATCATAATCTGTCATCAACTCTAGCCACCAACGTTGCCTCATGTTCAAATTAGGCTGAGTGTAGAGATACTTCAGACTCTGATGATCCGTGTAGATCCTACATTTGACGCCATACAAGTAATGTCGCCATATTTTGAGAGCAAACACTATAGCAGCTAACTCTAGATCGTGGGTAGGATAATTAACTTCATATACTTTCAATTGTCGTGATGCGTAAGCAATCACCTTACGGTCCTGCATCAGTACACAACCTAATCCTTTCTTCGATGCGTCACTGTAAACAGTATAATCCATCTTCGAGTCAGGTAAAGTAAGAACAGGGGCCGTAGTTAACCTTTCCTTCAAAGTCATGAAGGCCTGTTCACACTCATCAGTCCACTCGAACTTCTTCTCTTTCTTCATCAACGAAGTCATAGGCCGAGCAATTCATGCGAAATCCTTGACAAAACGACGGTAATACTCGGCTAAACCTAAGAAACTTCGTACCTCGGTGACGTTCTTAGGTGACGACCAGCTTCGAACTGCCTCTACCTTCGCCGGATCGACCAAAATACCCTCCTTAGAAACAAAATGACCCAAAAATGAGACTTTTTCCAACCAAAAGTCACACTTTGACAATTTCGCGTACAACTTATTTTCTCGCAGAGTTTGCAGGACTAAACGTAGATGTTTCTCATGATCATCCTAGTCTTTCGAATAGACTAATATGTCATCAATAAAGACTACCACGAACTTATCCAAATACGCACTAAATACTTGATTCATTAAACACATGAACGCAGCTGGAGTATTTGTCAGCCCAAAAGGCATCACGGTGAACTCAGAATGTCCAAAACGTGTCCTAAAAGCTGTTTTATGTATATCCCCTTCAGCTATTCTTAGCTGATGATAACCCGATATTAAGTCAATTTTTGAAAAGATCCGAGCTCCTTTCAATTGATCAAATAAGTCATCTATCTGGGGTAATGGGTATTTATTCTTAACAGTTACCTTGTTTAACTCTCCGTAGTCGATGCATAATCTCAAACTACCATCTTTCTTTCTCACAAACAAAACTGGAGCGCCCCAAGGTGAAACACTAGGCCGAACATAACCCTTATCCAAAAATTCTTCAAGCTGAGACTTTAATTCTTCCATCTCCTTCGGAGCCATACGATAAGGGGCCTTAGAAATCGGTCCAGTCCCAGGTACCAAGTCTATCGTGAAGTCAATTTTCCGTTGAGGTGGCATACCGGGAATCTCATCAGGAAAAACATCCAAAAATTCATTCAGTACAGCAATATCCTTGGGATACTCCTCCTTCTTTCCCCCCTGGCTGATATGACATAAGTACAAAGGGTGTCCTTGCCTCACGAGTCTTTGCAATGCTAACGTCGACACCAAATTCGTCCTGGGCCCCTTGGGAAACTTCCTATATCTAACGTTTTCCCCTCGTGGTCATTCCAACAATACTCTCTGCTCTCTACATTCAATAGTGGCTTTATATCTTCCTAACCAATCCATCCCCAAATTTACCTCTAAGCCTTCCATTTCTAATACATACAAGTCACTAGGAAAGACAACTTTCCCTATCTTCAAGGGTACATCCTTATACAGTCTATCACAACTGTACAATTTTCCCAATGGAACAGCCACCGTTTAAGAAACTTTTTCAAAAGCTCCTAAATTCAATTCTTCTACTTTACTCTTTGCAAGAAATGAACATGTAGCTCCCGAATCAAATAATAGATTCACAGCTATAGAATGAATGGCGAACGTACCTGTAACCACATCCGTCGCCTGGTCAGCTTCTCTTGCACTGACCGCAGATACCCTTCCACTAGATGTTTGTACATTAATTCCTCCCACGTGATTGGCCCCACGATGCATTTCTGACCCTTCAGCTCGGTTTCCATCTGTTGGGCCTTGTCCCCCATTAAAAGGTCGCTGGAATCTCTGACCAGCATTACCACGATTTCCATTCCCGTACTGCTGGCTGACTTGACCGCTGGCGTTGTTTAAATTCTGTTGCCGGTGTTGTCCACCCGGCTGTTGACTTCTACCCCCCTTTCTTTATGTAGCATTCAAACTCCTTATGTCCTCTTTTGTGACAAACGTTACACTCGATCAAATTCCCATCACAACCTTTTCCCGGGTGATTTCTCTTGCATCTTCTACAGAAATACTTCCTTTCATTGCCATCTCGGTCCAATAATGGCTTAGCAGGCTTCGCGTCTTCTCTAAACCCAGAATTTGTACTAAACCCGCCTCCCTGAAAATTTCCGAAATTTCTTGCTTTCTTATGATAAAAGCCCGACAAGTTCTCCAATGTCTGGCCAGAAACCTCTCTCCTCTTCTCAGGCACGTTACCCTTTTCTTTTTCCTTCTCCTTCCTCAAAATATTCCCTATTTGAGACGCTCGCTTGTACATCTGTTCCAAGTTATTATAACGATCACTTTCGATATGTTTTTGAATGTCGTACGACAAACCCAGCTCAAATCCCTGCATTTTCTTCTCTTTAGTAGGTACATCATCAGGACAGTACTTGAGGTACTCCATAAATTTATGGTAATACTCATCAACAATCATACCACCCATCTCTAATCGCGCAAACTCGTTCAACTTATCTTTCCTTACGTACAGCGGGTAAAATTTCTCTCGCATGGCCCTTTTAAACAAATCCCAATTAAAATCCCCCTCAGCCTGCTCCAACAACCCCGATCTACTGTTTGCCCACCAGTAGTCGGCTTCTCCAACCAAATAAAAAGCAGCCTGGTTGACTTTCAATTCTTCTAGACATTCTACTACATCAAAAAGTTTGTCAAATACTTTTAACCAGAGTTCAAGCTCCGACGGTTCCCCTTTACCATCGAAAGTCGAGGGTTTGCTCTGCCTAATCCGTTTGCTCATTTCAGATGCTAATTCCGACGTAGACCTCTCTCGTGGTGCGCTTACACTTGATAATGCTTTCACCAGATTTCTTAACGTACGGTTAGCATCATTTCTAGACAGTCTCTTTCTTGACAAAGGAGGCATCTTCTGCAAGCAAAAAGAAGGTACTAATTACAAGAAGGACCTAAGGTTTCAAAAGTTCTGGAGAAACAACAGAATTCTGCTGAAATTGACTTAACATACAACTACTTATTTACTAGTTCTTAGGTTTATTTATTTCTATATGTATATAATATTAAACTTAATGAACACATTGTAAAAGCAACTCAAAATATATTATACACATCACACCTCATGGGAAGAAACCATAAACATACTATGATATTTTATTGATATAAACTGATGCGTCTTCACTGATTTCCGCACAGCATTTACATTTTTTTCATAAAGATAAAAACTTAAAAAGATATAACTAAAGTAAAACATTGAAGAAAAGAAGGGAATCATTTAACGCCAAGCGTCCCAAGTACAGAGTTTAAGTGACCCGGAAATCCATATGAAAATACAAATTCCGGTTCACTCTTTGGACTCCAGAGAAGACTTTCCTCTAGGACCGTCAACGTTCCGTCGATAAAGAAATATAGTTAAAAGAGAAAGCAGTACCAGCGTGAAAGATAATAAGTCGGCGGAATCTCTTACGTACAACTCGAGAGCCTAAAGGCCTCTAAACAAAATATTTGACATAAGCGGAAGCGAAAAGAAAACTACACTATCTCCTGTTATTCAAGTACAGAGTTTCTTTCTACTCATAATCTATTACAAAAAGGATAACATCATGGTCTTGATAATTACGGGTTCTAAGTTGAGACCTCACTCCATACCCCACCTGCAATCAACCTACTAGTCGTCGTATGACAACACACAGTAGGTTCCATAGAAACAAACCAATACACGTCAGAGACTTCATACAAATATCAATCAGGTTGAATACAAGCAAAATGTTCATCCTAACATGCATACGCTCTAACACAATTATTATTAATTAATCCCAACTTGTAACGTTGCTCGTCCTGTTCGGGTCATTCAAGTATAAACCATTCATTATTAGATAATTCCAACTAGTAACGTTGCCCGTCCTTTTCGGGTCGTTCAAGTATAAGTTCAAATATTTTTAGAGGAATACACTTGGGAAAGCTAATCCCAAGGCAACCACCCACCTAAGACGTTGCCCGTCCTGTTCGGGTCGCCAAAGGCTAAAGTATGCATACCCCCATGGTGACCGTAATGATCCAAAACTGCCATGGTAACAAATAATTATAATAATCCAAACCAAACTCTAACCCCTTTGGGTAACATAACCAAACGTCAACCCCTTTGGGTGACAAACACACAAATTCTCAATTTCCAATTAATTTCCTTCAAATTATTTGAGGTGTCAAATCCTTATGTGATTTACAAAGCCTTGATTAGAAATTAAACAATACTGCTTGCACAACCACATAAACAGTATGGTCTAAGCGTTTAAGCGCTGCAAACAACAATATTCAAGCACGATCGAAATTTCGCCCTCTTATGAATCGAGGTCCTAAATAACACACACACAAAACGATCACGTATTAGGACATGTTTACACATTTAATCCACTCCATACACTAAAATATCACTAAGACGTGATAATTTTTAATTGTTTACATCCAATTCCCAAAGGTTCCAAATTTCACATTCTGACCAGAACCTTTGAGGGCCATTTCGGACAGGTTAGAAAATTCAAATGAAAAATCCGACTTTGCCATTGCGTTCGGAACACGTCAATTACCTTGGGTACCAGATTTCGTAATTTCTAACATTCATTTACTATTTTTAATTATTTTAAGCGTTTAACGAGTTTTTAACGCAACGATGCATAAAGCAACGGAAAACAACTAATGTTTCCGGGTCGGCACCTTTAACGAGGCAGATCAGCTGCTGCCCCAATACATATACATATTTTTTTTTAAATTCATCTTTATTATTATTATTTTATACATACATTATCAACCCCTTTCTCTTTTAAATCTCATGACCAAAATAACTCTAGCAAGGTCACATTCACAAAATCCTTCAAACAAGAGACTTCAAATTTCATAAATTATGATAACTAAATTAAATACTTAATTCTCTTAACAAATTAAATATGACACAATCCTTCAAGTAAATCAAATTTTGCTAAAGGATTATTAAACCCTTGGATGACTACATAACTTAATCCATACCAACTTAATTTCTGCTAACAAATTGAAATTTAGTTAGAGAAATTTAAACCATAAAAGAAATTTATTTGAATATCAACAAAACTCAATTCTTATAACAAATTTAAACTTTGTTAAAGAATATAAATCAAGAGCATAACTTAATCCTTTTAACAAAATTAAGTTTTATTAAAGGATTGTTAAAGAAAATTACATAAAAATATATTTAATCCTCCTCAAACTCATAGGATATCATCATACATAAAATGTAATTCATCTTAGAAAACTTTGTATATAAAATCTATAACTAGCAATTCAATTAAACTTACCCCTTTGATCAAAAGATTGAATGGAAGAACAAGAGAACAAAAATTTTTTTTTCTTGAAATGCCGAATCACAAGCCCAAAGGAGAGAATTTTTTTCTGATTTTTTTGTTCACATGGAAGCTTAGAAGGGTGAAGAACTCAAATGGTTTTCACAAGGATTAATAGGCAATTAAGGGATGAGCTTAATGTGCCATAATACACACTTATGAGAGGAGTTACAAGACTCCTCCCATTCCTTCACACAATCGGCCACCCTTCCCCTCCCCTATTCTTTCATTTTTTTTAATTAATTAATTAATTAATTATATAATTGTCTATTTTGTTTTTTTTAAAAGCAGAAAAGAAATATTACGCAATAACAACGTATGCGATAAAACGCGTTACCGTTAAATTAAACTTACTTCGTTTCTTATAATTAACCATGTAAAATAATATAATTCAATATTACTTATTTATTTTATTTTGTTATACTTTATTTTATTATATTTTATTTATTTTTAAACCCCATAAATTACGGGGTGTTAAAATATGGAAACATATATGGGTTTGTAAAAGTGGAATTCAGGTTTAAAGAAAAATAAGGTAAGTCTTTCACATTTCATTCTTGTTGTTGCAACTTATAGTCTTTCACATTTAAAGAAAAATAATGTAAGGCTAACCAGAAATAGTGTAATTACAATTTTTATAATTTGCTTCTTGTGGAATGAGAAATCTGCACTTTTTAGGTTAAAATTTGTGAGTAGATTGTTGATATACATTCATGAAGCCATTACTTACTCTAAATTATTTCTTCATTTTTTCTCTTTGCAGGACATATTATTGAAAAACTTCGTTTGAAGTATACCCTCTTAATTATTTCAAGTGAAGTAAATATTGTTAAACCTGTTAAACAAGTTGTCCAAAAGAAAAAAAAAGGCTGAGGGAGCAAGTGATGCTGAAGAAAGCTAGGGGCAGCAATCCAAGAGCAATTAACGGAGAGAATTCAAGATTGAAGTTGATCAATTGTTCTTAGGATTTGTATAGTTTTTGTATAGAACAATAGAAGTGTTAGTTTTATGATGTTCTTAATAGGACAAATGTGATAAATGTTCTTAGTTGATCAAATGTTTTTATGATGTTGATAGGATTTTCTAAGTATAACTTTTGCTATGTCAATGTAATGGATATTATTTTCTATCTTATTAACTAAGTTGTTGGTCATTTGTTAAATTGGTAATTAACTATTTGCTCATTTAACAAATGAGCAACTAACTATTTGCTCATTTTTTAAATGAGCAAAAAATTAATTGTTCAATTGCCAAACAGTATATAATTGTTCATTTGCGAAATGGTTGTTGATTTAATGTATTATTAAAAGGAATGTTAACTCATTTGACAAATGAGCATTAATTATTTGCTCATTTCAACAAAATTAAAAACACAAAATGCTAAATCTTATATTTATATAAAAATATTAACTTTTATATTTGTATAAAAGTATCATTATACTTTGTTTGGAAAATTTCTAATATCATGATTACTCAATTCACCACAACCTCTACATAATCTCTTCTTTTTCTTTTTTTGGTCTACAGCCTTTTCTTTTTATCCCTTCAGCCTTTTTGCACTTCTACCTCTTGTTTCAACATTTGGCACATCAATCTCAACCCCTTTCTCTTTTGAAGTCTCTACATTTGATACATGAACTCCAGTCCCTTAATTCTTTGAAATTTTTGGAGGTTTGAAAATTATTTCAGTTGGCACAATAGCTTAATGTCTTGTGCTTTGTTGTTTGCACTTCCTGTTGTTTCATTATTCCTTGCAATCCTCTTAGTCTCCAAATCCTTTCTTATTCCTTGAAGATTTATCATAAGAACTTGAATATCTTCATCATTGCTTTCTACCAAACTTACACAAGTGTGTATCTCTGACCATAAATCATTTAACAATTTTTTGTTGTCAATTAAATTAGCACATTGCTCCAACAGGTATCCACCCAAGTCAAAATTGGTTTTTTTAGTGCCATAGTAGTCCATCTGTGTAGCATATACTGCTCAGGAATGGTTTCAAACCTTTTTGCTTTCCAAACCCAAATCATATGTCTACATGGAATTAAATTGCCCAATTCAATTGATTTTATATAACTTTATGAATAAAATTCGTTGAATTTGAGCAAAAATCAAAAGGAAACGATGTGATGTGCTATGATTTGGAGCAGTTACAATGCATTTTAAAGAAAATTTGGTGGTTTTAAGAGAGAAGATGAAGGAAAGTGTGAAAGTGTTTGATCAGTTGGGCAGTTTCATTATTTACACTAATGCCATTACTTGTTCTCCATTGATCTTAACCGTCTACTTTAATCTAATCCTACGGCTTAGATTTGTTCTCGTATATTAAGAGTGTTCTCACATAATATATATATAGATTTAATATGATATAATAGTAAGTAATGCTAAAGCGGAAGTCTATCGAGCCGTTATTATTGCAAAAAAAAAAGTATTTTCAAAAAAACAACAACATAAAACATTAAAATATAATTTTATGTATTACATCTTGCTTTAATACATAACTATCGTTATTACACACCCATTTATAAATTACATACATACTATATCCTAATATCACATACACAATACAATAGCTTCTTAATAATCTCATGTAATGTCACCTGCGGCTTCTGCTCCGATTATGAGGGAACAGCCGATGGGAATCGGTCAGCTAATAAGCCGAGTATAAAAACTTGGAGTTGTCACTCTTCCAGTACAATGTTGCTCGAGCCACAGGTCAAGTTAAATAACCTTACTGTGTTCGCGGTATTTTACGTGCCGGAAAACACGTCCCACGTTTTTTACATGCCAAAAGCATGGTTCGGCATTTATTTTCTTACTATCAAGCCTTTTTAATATTATGTTACTGTTTTCATATAAATGCAACATTACAATAACATATAATAGAAATAAATTTATTACAAGTTAAATATAAATAATCATTTATAATAATACTAAACCAAAACTTAAATGGGTCTTTAGTATTTATTTATAGATTGATTTTTAATTAGCTTTATTAATTTCTAAATAATCAATTTCTTAAATGTCTATTTATTATAAATGATAAAATAAATAGTTCCATCATAAATAAATACTAAAAATATCTTTAAAAGGACATATTGAGTTTATTATAAATCCTAGCCCATTTATCAAAATTTTTAGAAAATAAAATTTTATTTTATTTAATTATTTTCTTAATAGCTTAGTTTTAAATTTAGTACATGAATAATTAATTTTCTTAAGATTAAAATCCAAACATAATATTTTAAAAATTAACTTATTATTAAATTAGTTGCTTTAAATTTTTATTCACCAAAATAAAATAATTTTAATTATTTTTTTCTTTCTTCTTTCTTTTCGCCTATTATAACAATTTAGATTATTAATTTATTTCTTTAAAATTTAAATATCACAAAGTTTTAAAAAAATTATTTAAATGAAAAATAAATGTGCAGTAACAGTAAAACAAATTATTTTTCTATAATTATACTCGCTACGAACCAATTTAATTGTCCCATTCCCTTATTTGGCAAAGTCTTTTTTAGTTGTCCCATTTCTATTTTTGTCAATCTTTTTTTACCTAAATATCCTTAGTTCACACAAGTAATTACGAATATACCCCCATATACCTTACTTACCCAACTACACTTTACTACTTACTCTTCACTACTTACCCTTTACTACTTACCCTTTTTAATAGTCCCCACACCATCCTTAATAACTAATTTAGAGATTTTTAAGGAATTAGTTTTTTTATTTGTGATTAATTTTCTGATTTTCTTTTGTTTTTTTTCCTCCCCTTCTCCTACGTAGCTTTGTTGTATATATAGGCTAAAGCTTGTAAAATTTATTTATTAATTTAATTTTTCTTCATGGGTAAGAAACTTAAGGATAAGGCAAAATAATAAAAAAAAATGAAGAAAACTAGAATTAGGACATGTAGCTAATTACGCCACCTCAAACTAGTTTCTAGAATTCTTTATTTTTCTTTTTTTTTTAAATAAAATAGTATAAGAAAATATAAGATTTTGTTAATATAGTTAATTTAGCTAGGTTTAATATTTAAAGTACAATTTTATTATTATTCCGAGATAGAGAAAAAAAAATGAAATTACCAAATATAATTAAAAAAAAACTTATAATTTAAACCTAATATTTTATTTTAATTGAAATAAAATGTATGAAAAAATCAAGAACTTCAGAACAATTGGAATAAAAATCAGAACGGAATTAGAAATAATAAAACGAAACGATGATTGAATTTGTCAAAATATTTAAGATTAAGATAAAGGGTATGTTACAACTCTTCCCCCCTTAACATAGTTTCATCCCGAAACTTGAACCTAAAAGAACAACTGGGGATAAAGTTCTCTCATATCAGCTTCGCTTTCCAAAGTAGCTTCTTCGACATGATGGTTCGACCATAGCACTTTAACTTGACGCATTCTTTTATTCCTCAATTCTTTCACTTGACGATCCAAATTTCTAATTGGTCTTTCTTCAAAAGCCAGGTTTTTCATCAATCTGGAGGGGTTCGTGAACTAACACATGTGATGGGTTGTGGATATACTTTCTTAACTAAGAAACATGGAATACATTATGAACTCTAGCTAAACTCAGGTGTAAAGCTAGTTCATATGCCACTTCTCTTTCTCTTTTCAAAATTTCAAAAGGTCTGATAAATTTAGGGCTTAATTTCCTTTTTATCCCAAAGCGTTGGACTTATTTCATTGGTGAAATCTTTAGAAATACTTTATCACCTTCATCAAATTGCAAAGCTCTGTGACGGTTGTCTGTATAACTCTTTTGTTTACTTTGGTGCTGCCTTTATTTTCTCTGGCTACACCCTCAAGCTATCAATAGAGTCTTGGATAAGATCTGGTCCTTCAAGCACATTTCGGTCCATCTGATCCCAACATAACGGCACTCGACATTTTCTCCCGTATAAGGCTTTGTTTAGTGCCATCTTGATGATGGTTTGATAGCTGTTGTTGTATGAAAACTCTATCAAAGGTAATTTCTGCTCCCCACCAAATTCAAGAATACAACATCTCAAAAGATCCTCTAATTTCTAGATGGTTCTTTAAGTTTGGCCATCAGTAGCCGGATGAAATACGGTACTTAAGCACATTTTAGATCCGAATGCTTCTTGCAACTTTTCCCAAAATCGTGACAAAAATTTTGGGTCTCTGTCAGACACAATGGTTCTCGGTACTCCATGTAATCTTATAATTTCTCGAACATAAGCATCAGCCAATTGTTTTACTGACCATGTTCCCTTCATTGGCAGGAATCTTGCAACGAAGTAGTCCAGAACTTTTCTGCCTTTCAAATTTCACCTTCTAGCAAATCAAACACCGAGATACAAATTCAGCTACATCTTTTCTCATACCTTTCCACCAAAATAGTTTTCTTATTTCTTCAATCATATTATCTCTACCAGGGTGTAAGTGAAACATTACTTGGTGTCCTTTTTTCAAAATCTCTTCTTTTAGCTCTATATTTTCTGGTATACACAATCTCCCGTTTATTCTTAGTTTACCTTTCTCACACACTTCGAATGCTTCTGCCTCTTTTCTTTGAACTCGAATGATTAACTTGATTACCTTGGGATCTTCTTGTTGTGCTTCTATAATTCTTTCGAACAAAGTCGGTTGTATAGTCATTGCTCCCAAATACTCAATAACTTGATAGTGATTAACAATTTCTAGATCTAACTTTTGGATTTCTCGGTATAGTTCCCAAGGTACCGTCATTATAGCTTTTACAGATATCCTCGGCCTTCTACTCAATGCATCTGCCACTTTGTTTGCTTTTCTAGGATGATAGTTTATGTCAACTTCAAAGTCTTTAATGATTTCTAGGCACCACCTTGTCGCATATTTAGCTCCTTCTGATTGAAGACATATTTCAAATTTTTATGATCAGTGAAGATCTTGCATGGTACTTCATAGAGATAATGTCTCCATAACTTTAGGGCAAAAATTACGGCTGCAAGTTCAATATATTGTACTGGATAATTCAACTCGTGTGGCCTTAATTTCCTTGATGCATAGCTACTACTTTGCCTTCTTGCATTAGCACACATCTCGAACCTTCGTTCGATGCATCACAATATACCACAAATGCTTTCCCACAGTCGGGCATGGGCAACACAGGTGTAGTCGCAAGTCTCCTCTTAAGCTCTTCTAGTGACTTACTATGTTTCTCGCCCCATTGAAATCGAACTCCCTTTTTAAGTAACTCAAACAACAGTCTAGCAATTTTAGAAAAATTTTCCACAAATTTTTTGTAATAGCATGCTAAGCTTAAGAAACTTCTTACTTCAGTAACACTCCTTGGATTCGGCCACTCCATCACCACCCTAATCTTTTCAGGGTCAATAGAAATTCCATCTTTCGAAACTATGTGCCCAAAGAAAGATATCTTTTCTAACCAAAATTCACATTTACTAAACTTGCCATAAAGTTTCTCTTTTCTTAATTTATCCAAAACTATCCTTAAGTGCTTTTCATGTTGCTCTTCATTCTTTGAATACACCAATGTATCATCAATAAACACAACTACTAACTTATCTAGGTACGGGTTGAAGTATCTTTGCATGAGATCCATGAATGCTGCTGGAGTATTCGTTAGACCAAATGGCATTACTAGAAACTCATAGTGCCCGTATCTGGTTCTGAATACAATCTTAGGAATATATTCTTCAGCAATCCTTAATTGATGATAACCAGATCTCAAATCTATCTTCGAAAAGACCCTTGCTCCTCCCAAATGATCAAAAAGGTCGTCTGTCCTTGGCAAAGGATAACGATTCTTGATGGTAATTTTATTGATCTCTTTATAATCAATGCATAGCCTCATACTCCCATTTTTCCTTTTGGCAAAGAGAACTGGAGCTCCCCATGGCAAAACACTAGGTCAAGTGAAACCTTTTTCCAGCAATTCATCTAGCTGCTTCTTTAGCTCATCTAATTCAACTGGAGCAAAGCTGTAAGGAGTTTTCGAAATAGGGGTGGTATCAGGAATAAGGTCAATATGGAAGTCTACTTCTCTTTTTGGAGGTACACCGGGTAATTCTTCAAGAAACACATCAAAGTATCTTTGAATGATCGGGATTTCTTGCAAACTAGGTTTAGGTTTCACTTCCTCGGTAGTAACAAAACATAAGAACCCTTCATCTTCTTGTCTTATCATTTGTAACACTTGAATTGCAGAAATTGTCTCTATTTGAGATTTTGAATTTTTCCGAATACACTTCATTCCCTCGGAAGTTTCTATTCTAACAACCTTTTGCTTACACAAAATCTCCGCTGAATATCACTCCAACCTATCCATGCCCAAAATGATATCAAAAGTTCCCAAATCAAATTCAATTAAGTCAGCTGGTAAAAGATTCCCATAAATCTCCAGTAGAAAATTATAAAAGATATGATCACACAGGAAAGGTGTACCATCAGGTAAATGGATACACAATTGGGATTTTTGAGGTTTCAAAGAAATAGATGATATATGGAGAAAAGCACTAGAAATGAAATACCTAACCCCTCCACAATGAAATAAAACATTTGCTGTTAAATTACCAATAGAAAATTTTTCCAGAAATTATTTTACCTTCAATTTCAAACTCCTGGTGTAAGCCATCATAATGATCCCCAATCGCATACAGACCTACTAATGCTCTAGGCTCATTCCCCTGATTGCCAAATGCTCTCCTACCTGCAGCTTCTTAGGTTGTTTTGCGCTGATTGAACATTTCCCTACAGGTATTAGCCAGATGTCCCTCCTTGTGACACTTGTAACATACAATCTTCCCATAATCTTTTCGACCTCAATGATCTTTTACATATAACCTACATTTCCACTGTGTCGGCCTTGCTACAGTTTGAAACGGCTTCTTCCCATCATTCTTGGCCTTCTTGTATCCACCGCCACCTCTAGTTTCATTCTTTCTTTTATTAAACCCGTCTTCTTTCTCCAAAATACGCTCGTACTCCAAGGCTTGATTGTACAAATCATCAAAATCTTGGTATCTAGGAGTGCCTTTTTGGATCCTGAGATTCAGACCCTTAAAAAATCTAATTGCCTTGTGATCGGGACTTTATGTCCTTCAATAGTAATACCGCAAGTGCACGGCGTAGCGTAGTACATCGGCAAGTAATGGTCGAATCCACAAGGACTGGGGGTTAAATTAATAGTTTCTCGATCGATTAGTGTGTTCGAAAACGTATAATATGATGTTTGGAGATAGAAATAATTAAAACAAGCAATTAAAGGTACTTAATGAAAATAAAGCATAAAAGTAAATAAGGATACTGTTGGCCTCTTAAGGTTTTGATGATGACTTCACTTTTAAATAAACAAACATATTTTTAAAGATTGTTTTGTAGGTATATATCCGATTTTGTTGAAATCGTTGATGAAGCCTATGACTTGGCTCGTGGAAGATGTACATGTCTTAATATGTCGAAGATGTTAGATAAGTGTTATAATGTTCAAAGTAGACGTACAGTCTACTGTTCCTAAAATGAACATTCTGACTGAAGTTGAAGCTGGAGACAGTACGCTGTTCCTACGTAGCAGGTCTGGAGAATAACATCGATTGGAAAATTGCGAATTAATTATTTTCTGTTTTTAAGTTGATGTAATGGTTTAGAATTAATTTAATTGCTTAAATTAATTAGTAAGTTAATTGGCTAATCTATTTTTAGGTTTTCTAAAAATAGCCCAAGACTTTTTCTTAATTAGATTTAGATCTCCTATTTTTTAGGATCTTATGTTTTAAACTCCTATGCTATTTTTAGCATTAAGGAAACTGGTTTTTCTTTGAGCAAATAACAGCCGGACACTTTCTTAATTCCAGCACCTTTTGTTTTGAGAACGTGGGGAAGTGGAGGTATGTGTGAGATAGTGAACGTTATGCTTATGGTAACTGCTGGCTGTTCCCTCTATAAATAGAAGGGACTTTGCTCGAACCAAAATCCATCCAAGAGAATCTAAGAGAAAAAAAGAGTGTCCATTAAAGGGAGATCATCTTAAGAAAAATATTTTCAGTTTTCCAATGTCAATTAATTTATTATATTTTTCTTAAGTAATTATTTTAATTCTTATTCTCTTGAGAATTGGCCTTGTAAGGGTTGATGTGTGATTTGTTGTAATTAGACTTGTGGGAAGTCTAAGGGAATTAGAGAAAAGAAACGTGAGAAGAGAAACAGAAAGAGAGAATAGAGAAAGAGAATTAGGCCTAGAGTAGAAAAGCTTCAAGTGAAGCAAACATTGTTTTGTGTAATTGTAATTAATTGCCTAAACATAGTGAGAATTTTGAAATCCCGGGGGGTCGTGGTTTTTCCTTCTTATTAGGCCGAGAAGGTTTCCACGTAAAATCTTTTTCTCCTTTTTATTTCTTGCTTCTTAAGTTTAAGTTTTATTTTGTTTGCTAAAATTCCGCAAGTTAGAGCAAAAACGTAGTACAACTCAATACACAACAATTCACCCCCCCCTCTTGTTGCATTTGATCATCTCTTCATATTCCAACAATTGGTATCAGAGCCCTGTTCCTCATTTAATCAGGAAACCCTGAGAGCAGTATCCTGTTCCCACAGAGATGTTGAAGATGAACGAGCGCATGGAAGAGGGGTACTTCACACAACGGCCACCCATGTTTGATGGGAAATTCTATACTTACTGGAAAAATAGAATGGAAATCTTCATAAAGGCCGAAAACTATCAAGTTTGGAGAGTCATTGAAATTGGAGACTTTGAGGTGACGACCATCAATTCCAACCATGAAGCTGTTCCAAAACCAATCACTGAATATGAAAAAGAAGATTTTCAAAAGATGGAGATGAACGCTCTTGCTATCAAATTGCTTCACTGTGGTCTTGGAACCCATGAACACAATCGTATTATGGGTTGCAAAACTGCCAAGCAGATTTGGGACCTGCTGGAAGTTACCCATGAAGGTACCAGTGAAGTGAAGCGCTCCAAGATTGATCTACTGATGTCAAAATATGAAAGGTTCGTTATGGAACCTAGGGAGAACATTCAAGAGATGTTCACTAGGTTCACAAATATCACAAACGAATTAGTCTCTCTTGGTAAGATCATTCCCGTTGATGAACAAGTTAGGAAAATATTGAGAAGTCTTCCACAAGATGAACGCTGGAGAGCTAAGGTCACAGCCATTCAGGAATCGAAAGATTTCACCAAGTTCAATTTGGAAGAGTTGGCTGGTTCCCTCATGACTCATGAATTGCATTTGGGAACAGCTGACAGTTCCCGTAATAAAGGACTGGCTCTGGCAGCAGATGATAGTGAAGAATCAGAAGCTGGGGAAGAGGAAGCTGCTATGTTGGCACGTAAATTCAAAAAATTCTTCAGGAACAGCAGATATGGAAATCAAAGGAATAATAAAGAAAAAGGAACTGCTAACATGAAGAAAAATTTTGAATGCCACAAATGTAAAAGTACTGACCACTTCATCAAAGATTGCCCTCTATGGAAGAATGAGAAGGGCGAGGGAAAGACAAGAGAAGCTGGAAGGATGCCTAAACAAGGAAACTTCAGAACTGATTTTCGAAAAGCTATGATCGCAGCTTGGGGTGATAGTGAAAGCGAAGCTGAAACTGAAGCGCCAATAGAGGAAGAAACCGCAAATCTGTGTCTCATGGCATCTCATGAAGAGTCTAAGGAAAAAGAGGTAATATCTTCTAGTCCATCTCCTAAACAACTGTCTAATTTAAGTAAGAATAAATTAATCAAATTGCTGTTAGAGACACAAGAAAAGTTGAATGAAAAAACAGCTAAGTGTCTCCAAATTGAGAAAGACCTTAACTTAAGTAAAGATCATATCTCATACCTAAATTCCTTTAGGATCGATGTGCAAAGTAGATTTTTTGATTTGTTAGATAAGAATATCATTTTAAAAGAACAATTGGAGAAATTAAAGCAGGATTTCATTATTCTTAACATTGAATTAAATTAAAACCAATTGCTAGGATTAAAATTGGTTGAAAATGATAAAACCACACATGTGTTTAGCACGGAATTTCAAGAAATAAAATTAAAATTAGAATCATATGAAAAAGAAAATAAGTTTCTAAAAGATCAAATTAACTTAAGAGGAAAAAAGAAAATCAATGAAACTCCCAAATGGATTCTAAATGCTAAAACCAAGAGTAAAGAAGGTCTAGGTTATGTTAAGCATGAAAAAAGAAAAAAACTCTATGTAGATCTCCCTAGTAGCAAAATCTGTTCCTTTTGTGGTAAAAATGGACACCTAAAATATCAATGTGTAAAAAGGGAACAGCACACTAAAGCAAATGAAACTTATGTCGAATGCATATGGATTGAGAAACATGATTCAAATTTAATCGACAGGGAACCCAAGGCTGACTGGGTTCCTAAAACTAACCATTAGTTTTCTTTACAAGCTCAAGTGAGGGGGAACAACTCATGGTATCTCGACAGTGGGTGTTCCAAGCACATGACGGGTGATAAATCAAGATTTCTCTCACTTGAAGCGTATGATGGGGGAACTGTAACCTTCGGTGATAATATGAAGGGTGAAATAATCGCCAAAGGAAAAGTTGGAAGATCAAGCTCCCATGCCATTGATAATGTATTTTTAGTCGAGAATCTAAAACACAATCTTTTAAGTATTTCTCAATTTTGTGACAAAGGTAACTCTGTTAAGTTTACTTCTGAACGATGTATAATTTCTAGGAACAACACATGAGACCCTGTACTAGAGGGAATCAGAAAAGGGAACACCTATGTGACCTGGACACTGTTCCCAGAAACAGTCTAACGTGTTTAAGCGTTATAGAAGAAGACCCACTTCTTTGGCACAAGCGTCTAGGTCATGCTAGCTATTCATTGATTAACACCTTAAGATCAAAAGACCTAGTAAGAGGATTACCAGCAATAAAATTCCTCAAAAATGAAATTTGTGATCCTTGTGCTAAAGGAAAACAAGTGCGGTCATCCTTTAAATCAAAGTTTCTGGTGACTACCTGTAGACCATAAGAATTAATTCATATGGATCTATGTGGACCTATGAGAATACAAAGTCGTAGTGGCAAAAGATATGTGTTTGTCATAGTTGATGATTTTAGTAAATTTACTTGGACCTTATTTTTAGCAAGCAAAGATGAAGCTTTCGATGAGTTTGTATCTTTTGCAAATAAAATACAAAAATCTACCAATAATTCAATTGTTCACATTAGATCGGATCATGGCAAAGAATTTGAAAACTCAAACTTCATGAAATATTGTGATGAACATGGTATAAATCATAATTTTTCCGCTCCTAGAACACCACAACAAAATGGAGTGGTGGAAAGGAAGAATAGAACCTTAGAAGAAATGGCTAGGACCATGTTGATTGCTAGTGGTCTACCTAGGAATTTTTGGGCCGAGGCCGTCAATACTGCATGCTATATTTTGAATCGTGTGTTAATAAGACCAATCACTTCTAAGACACCCTATGAATTACTCAAAGGTGTTAAACCAAATATTTCCTATTTTCGTGTGTTTGGATGCAAATGTTTTGTTCATGTGAATGGTAAACGAAATATAGGTAAGTTTGATGAAAGAAGTGATGAAGCAGTATTCCTCGGTTATTCATCACATAGCAAAGCTTACAGAGTTTATAATAAGAGAACAATGTGCGTAGAGGAATCTATTCACATAATTTTTGATGAAACTAACTTTTCAACAAGTGAACAGGAAACAAATAATATTAAAATAGGTCTTGCAAATTTAGAAGATGATGATGAAGGAGTTAAAATGCAAGATCCAGGAACAGCAGGTGAACAGCCAATACAAGAAGAGGCAGGGGAAACTGACCAAATCCAGGAACTGCCAGCTCAACAGGACCAGCAGATTGTTCCCAATCCAGCTGTTCCCACAGATGACCAAGATGATCCAGTAGCTGAACAAAATGCAAATCAAGATGCTGAATCAGAACATGCTATTGTTCCCTCCAGAGAATTTGTGCCTAAACCTTGGAAATACCAAAGTTATCATCCCAACTGAGAAACTTTTGTGCACACTTTGCGTTCCTATCATCACTTGAACCCAAAAATCACGAAGAAGCTCTAAAGGATTCCGAATGGATAATAGCCATGCAAGATGAATTAAATGAATTTGAAAGAAATAAGGTATGGCACTTGGAACCCAAACCAAAACACAAGAAGGTAATTGGTCTGAAATGGGTATTTCGGAATAAGCTAGATGAGCATGGAATAATTGTAAGAAACAAAGCAAGACTCGTGGTCAAAGGGTACAATCAACAAGAAGGTATTGATTATACCGAGATATTTCCTCCAGTAGCAAGGTTAGAGGCCATTAGAATTTTAATTTCTTTTGCTGCATTTATGAATTTTAAACTATATCAAATGGATGTGAAATGTGCTTTCTTAAATGGATTTCTTGATGAAGAAGTGTTTGTTGAACAACCTCCAGGTTTTGAGAATACCTCTTGTCCTGATCATGTCTATAAGCTTGATAAAGCTCTATATGGCTTAAAGCAAGCTCCTAGGCAATGGTATGAAAGACTGTCAAAGTTTTTGATACAAAATAACTTTGTTAGAGGAAAAATCGACAAAACCTTGTTCTTTAAGAATAAAGGTTCTCATATTTTGGTTGTTCAAATTTATGTTGATGATATTATTTTTGGTGCTACTAATGATTTATTATGTAAGGAATTTGCTAACCTAATGGGCACAGAATTTGAAATGAGCATGATGGGAGAATTAAATTTCTTTCTTGGTTTGCAAATTAAACAAACTGAAAATGGTATTTTTATTCATCAACAAAAATACATAAAAGAACTTCTTAAGAAGTATGGGCTAAACAATGCTAAAACCAACCATACACCCATGGCTACAAATGTTAGATTAGATGAAGACCTAAAAGGAACTAACGTAGATCAAACAATGTATCGAGGCATGATAGGTTCCTTATTATATCTAACTGCTAGTAGACCTGATATTGCTTTTAGTGTTGATTTATGTGCTAGATTTCAATCAAATCCTAAAGAATCACATCTCACGGCAGTCAAACGAATTTTAAGATATTTGAAGGGAACAGACGACTTGTCCTTATTTTATCCTAAAAGTGATGTTTATGATTTAAAAGGTTTTAGTGATGCAGATTATGCAGGTGATCTAGTTAATAGAAACAGCACGTCAGGTATGGTACAATTTCTTGGCTCTTGTTTAGTTTCATGGAGTTCCAAGAAACAAAACACGGTTGCATTATCCATAGCCGAAGCTGAATACGTGGCAGCAGCAGCTTGCTGTTCCCAAATGCTTTGGATAAAACAGCAACTAAGAGATTTTGGTATTAAATTTGAATGTGTTCCTATTTATTGTGATAATACCAGTGCCATATGTATATCTAAAGATCCAGTGCATCACTCACGAGCTAAACATATACATATTAGACATCATTTCCTTAAGGATAACGTAGAACACAAAAATATTGTATTAAAGCATGTCAATACTAATGAACAAGTTGCAGACATTCTGACCAAACCACTTCCAAGAGAACAATATGAAAAGATGAGATTGGAACTTAGTATGATCAAGCTCCACTAAAGTTGGTTGCATAAAATTTCCAATGAAGCATCATGAAAAAAGAGGTTCAAGAATCAACCTCAAAATTTTGATTGAAAATCAATTATTGCATGGATCAGGTAAACACGTAATGAAGTTTGTACTATGAATATTTTCTTGTTTGCATGTTGTTAGTTTGATCAGACCACAGCAATATGTTCGTTATTTTCTTTATAATTTTTTTATTTAATAATTCATCATTTTTCTATTTTGTTTTCATATTTTATTTTAATATTCATATTTCATAATTTATTCATATTTCACATTTTTTTTGTACGGCCAACTTAAATTAAAAATAATGGGAAACGGTTTTCAATCCCATCTCTTCAAAATCTTTCCATATCAAACGCTATGATTAGAGCATTAAAGGGATTGGACTTAAGGAAACCGTCATTTCATCACATTATTAAACCCTTCTCTTACTTCACACTTCACACGCCTTCTCAATTCCTCTTCAAGAAACCGTCCTCCTCCCTATCTCTCAATCTATTCAACACTTCAAAATGAAAACCCCAAGTTCCTCAAAGAAAACCCCTAAATCCCGTAAACAATCACAGCCAAAACCTCTGAGAGTGGTTCATCCTCCACCATTACTGGATGCTGCACCACTCACCACCAAAGAAACCACAAATACATCACCCAAACAATCTATTGAACCTACTGGTACAAAACGCAAGATCTCATCACCAAAAGGTGGATCATCTTCCAAAGTAGTCAAACGTTCGAAGCTTGCTGATCCTAATAGTGCTGAAGAAGTTGCAAAAGAAATGTCTGTAGGATTTGGGTTAGACAAGTACTGGTATGATTCTACTTATTTTCCTAAATTGCATGACATTTTACAAAATCAAGAATGGGAGATTTTGATGACAAATTTTAGTTGCAATTCCATTTTCCCAAATCTTATGCGAGAATTCATTTCAAATTTCTCAAATGATTGTGGGACGTGTTCTAGTAGTGTCAAGAACATCAAAATAGAATTTAACAGTGCATTGTTGGGGGAATGGTTTAGTGTTCCTAATGTTGGTTTTGATACATATTGCGTTGGTACAAAAATAGTTTTTTCTGGAATTAATGAAAAGACAATTTTTAAATTTTTGGGGGTTGAACAAAAGAAAGGGAAGATCAGTCATAATATTCTTTCTCCATTGCATAAATTACTGTATAATGTTGCACGTAGATTTATTTTGCCCCGAAACTCTAAAAGGAGTAAAGTAAGTTTACGTGATGCAACCTTAATTTATTGCATGGATAATCACATAAAGATAAATTTTCCGTCATTGATGATATCGCATTTGTCTGATTGTATTGAGAAGAAAAATTTTGTTGGTTATGGGGGGCTGTTGACTTGGATTTTCAGAAAGTTTGGTGTTCCATTGGAAGGGTTGGAGTTCCCAATGGGACCCAACATGAAAATAGGTGCGAAATGTTTGCAAAATTTGCACCTCAAATTAAATGATGAAGGAATGTTAATACATGAATCAGAGGAGGTTATTGAAGTAGAATCTGATGAGGAAGAGATTGAAAAAGAAGAAGAAAAATTGAGGGAGAGAGATCAGGAAGAAAAAGAGGAAAAGGAGCAAGAGCCTGTTCCCACTGACCATATTGAAACAGAAGAAAAAGGGGAACAGGATGGAGAAGCTAGTAAGGGGGAAGCAGAACAGGAGGGAGCCTTAGAAGAAAAGGCTCATCACAATCTCTGTGATGATACAAGTGATGAAGAGATTGTGATAGCTCTGAGGAAAAAGGCTAAATTCATTAAGAGGAAGAGTAGGAGGTTAGCTTCAAAACACAAGGCTACAATGGTTGATGATGCTACATTTGACACCATGCCTGAACCTATATCAAGTGAACCTCCCTCTCCCAAGCCAACCACATCATCACCACATCACAATCCATCACCACCTCCATCACCAATACAGTCTACACCACCACCTTTTCAGTCACACACTTCACCTGATGTTGGTTGTACTAACTATGATTCTGTTCCTGCAGCTTCTTTAGACTCTGTCCTCTCTAAGCTAAATGACCTCCAGTCTCACTTCCTTGCATTTCAAGACGAAACTCGTGTCTCCCTTGCTTCAATTGTTGATCAGCTTAACCAGATGGAGAGCCGTCTTGGTGCCAAGTTGGACACAGTAGAAGTACAGACTGAGTTCGTTGATGAAGAAGAGATTGCTCCCTGATCCCTCTTCCCATATGTTTTTTATGATTTGTTGGCTGTAATATTAATCAAACAACTTCACCTTTTACTTTGTACCATCTAGGGTACATTGTTGTTGTAATGTTGAACAATTGCTACTTTTCTTTCTTTGCTTTTATTAATGGTCTGTGACAACTAACTATATGCAGGTTTGATTTTTATTCATGGCACTTACTCTTATTATTGTTTCTTGCTTTCATCACTGACAAATCTATATGGTTTGTGCTGAGGTTTGATAACCCCTAATTCTTTTTGATTGATGACAAAAGGGGGAAGATTATGCACAATTCACCCCCCCCCCCCCCCCCTCTTGTTGCATTTGATCATCTCTTCATATTCCAACAGATAGAATGAACTAAAAGCAAGGATTTGATCAATAAGCTAAGAGGTATAGGCTAGGCTTTCTCACTAAAGTAGTGTTTACTAAACATTAACCTAAGGTCATGGATATTTTGTTATGGGGAAGAACGTATCATAAGTACTAATGTTCTCTCTTGAGCAACAAAAGCTTCCTAAACATACTCAACTACCTATTCTCATGGAGCTAAGCATAATTTAAGACATGAAGCACACATTCAACATTTCCAATCAAAGCATCTACCTATTCTCATGGAGATGTCTTAACTTTTAATCATAGTTTATCATTAAAAATCAACTCTCGCCCTCAATTAAACGACACTAAAACATGATAGAAAAATCCATCTTAAACCATAAACAACACAACCAAGCCAAAGGTAAAGAAAGCAATTCAAACTACATACATGGTGATGATGCCTAGCCTAAGCCAAAACAAACTACTCACTCATACTCATATTGAAATTCTAGATTGCAAACAAGCCAAGAATCATAGATGAATAAATTAAACTAGAATATCCTAAAGAGATGAGCGCAATATAAGTTGAAGATTTACAAGCATGAATATATGAAACTAAAGGCAAACAATCAAAGATAACTAAGTGACATAAATTGAAAACAATATAATCAAGGATAGAAGTTACTCTTTTAAGTTTAATCTAAGGATGAACAAGATGATTTGATGATTCAAAGTAAGACCTTCCAAAGCTTCAATATTAGTACATCAGTGGTTGAAGAATTCCAAGTTGCAAAATATTACAATAAAGTAGACCTGATCAAACACCGGGCCGGGCCGGGCCAGGTGGAAAAAATAGCCCATTGATGCGGGCGGGGTCGGGCCGGGCCGAAGTGCGAGCCTAAAAGTTCCTGCCCAAACCCATAATACGCGGGCTTGCGGGCCTATGTTATATATTATTTATACATAATTAAAAACACAAATTACAAATAATTGAAATAAACAAATACAATTGTTACATATTTTGGTACCCAAACCTCACTTTTTTCGGGCGGGTAGGGCCGACGGGCCAAACGCCAATCCCAAACCCGTCCCAAAAAAATTTGGGCCACTTATTTTTTGCCCAAACCCTCACTTTTTCGGGCCGAGCCGCCCATGATCAGGTCTACAATAAAGGATGGAGTTAAGATTGTATTTGGAATGTGAAAATACTTAATTGAATTGAAATGGAAATTATGTTAACACTAATTCTTAATTGAAATGAAAGCAAAGCTATGAAGAATACATAGATATTACTCAAAATGAAAGGTGAAAACTGAGATGATAGCTCCATCTTCCTCTTCTCTATTTATAGGCTTCAAAACTAAGTGGGGGTGGTGGTTTCATGATTGCTCCACCACCCTTAGGTTGTTGGGGGGGGGGGGGGTGCCACCCCTAATGGATAGGGTAGGGTGGTTGGCAGTAGCAATTAGATGCAACAAATGTAATTGGACCTCGAATGATACTTAAAAAGATCGCAAAAGCTATTTCCGCCCATTTCGCTCGACTCGAGCAGATCCCGCTCGACCAGTCGAGCCAACATCAGGTCCAACATCAGAAACTTCAAAAATTGGACAGAATGTGAAATTTAGCTCCGCTCGACCCAAGCCATCTTGCTCGACCGGTCGAGCGGATGTACTATGCTCTTAAATTGAATCCTGCTGATGATTGGAAGCTCTGGAAGTTTGAATGTACTTCGCTCGACCCAAGCCAACTTGCTCGATCGGTCGAGCGAACGTCAGATATGTAATACTCTGCTTCTGACTCGAGCAATGCTCCAGGGTTGCTCGACCTGCCTTGGCTCGAGCCCATTTTGGTCGAGTGGATCTACTTTGGCTTCTTTTTGGCTTGTTTTATGGCTTAGCTCATGACGTTTCACTTCTTTAAGCCTCGGTGTTTAGGTGAGCAATGTATAAAACCAAAGGGCCTAGTTTGTGCTCGGTATTGATGATTAGATCCTGAGATGAAATATAACACCAAAGCAACAAAACAAGCGTAAAATCCAATAAACCAATGCAATAACATGTAGTTTCCTCACGCTAAACAAGCCACTTATAGGGGTAAAAATAAAGATAAAATGTAGCTAATAAACTCCCCCAATCCAAACCCTTGCTTGTCCTCAAGCAAGCATTGCATTATCATAAAGAGAAAAGAAAATCGAGAACCAATCATAGATGCACATGAATGATCTAACAACAACTATAGCCATGAACGCACAAGCCACAATTTGTCAAAAGATGTATGATATATTAGCAAGCTATGATTATCAATTCTAAAAAGTTTGAAGTGTGTTCCTGTTCTACAAATTATTCTCAAAACAAGTTGTGTAGAAATGACCTTACCATACTGAGTCTAAGACTCCTAAAACAATTACTATGGGTATAAGTGGACCTCACTTTTGGATATGTTAGCCAAGATGAACAACCACACTCAAGTGTTTGAAGTTACGCTCATTCCCTTATCCTATGGCTTAAAGTGATGTGAGCCTCTAAATAGAGGTGTCAAAGTTTTGCACCTCGATACTCGAGGACTTAAAGGCTAAGACTTCACTAGAAGTAGGTGGATCGACCTAAAAGAGGTGAATTGGTAAAGGTTAGAGTAAGATGAAATCTAGAAAGGGTAAGGTTACAAAAAGAGGTAGCATAAATGTTTAGTTAACCCGAACAAACCAAAATGACCCATGGTCACAACTTGGCATTTATTAACTACTAATATTTTTGTATACAAATTTTTGACTTTTATTTTCTTTCTTTTTCTCTTGTTCCCTTTTTTTTGAATCAAACACAAACACTACACTACCAAAAGTGGGTAGTAAAATCAAAGAACTCTTAGAGTCATACAATAACAACTAAATATATACAACTGGTGTCTAATAATCGAAATATCACCATGATATATGCAAGTGGTGACTTTAAGAAAATATAAAAAGACAAAGGGAATAAGCTCGATCAAAACTAGCCACTAGATCCATATAATACCCAAGTCCTTCAAGTCATGCCTAGTGCGCTACAAATCCACAATCTCATTAATTTACGTGAATGCATAGTAAGGGCTCAATAAATACTCAGGGGTTCAAAATATGTCCACAAATACCCAAAGGCGGTGCCACAAACCAAATCAATGCTTAATTATTGTTTTGAAAACTCAAGGTTCGAAAAATAAAAAATCAAAACATTTAGAAGAAATAATCTAAACTTTCCAAGGTATCATACATAGATTAAGAATATGGAACAAAATGAAATCAAGTTAGCTACTGAAGATAAAAAATGTGCATGAATGTGATTCTAGGCATCGAAAACATAATTAAATTAAGAAAATAGTAAGTTGAATTACAAAAGTAATAAAATAGAAAGAAAATCAATGAAAGCATGCATATATACACAAGAAGAACTGAAGGAGACCATAAACACAACACATCCCCCAAGCCGAACCGAGCAGTGTCCTCAATGCGATAAAAGGGCTTTCGAGAAGGCGCGAGGACTCTAGTCGTCATTCTCATCTCCCTCTTCATCCTCTTCATCCTCTTCATCTCCCTCATCATTATCTTCCTCATTATCATCTCCCTCTTCTTGTGCTCCAGGACCAAAACATGTGCTAGCGCCCCCCTGAAACCGTAAACATAACCAAAATAACCTGGTGGCGGTGTGTACCACGATGGGTGCACATGATCCGGGGCGATATGCCCCTGCCCGTAATGATGGTCATATATCGGATATTGGCTTCGTTGGTAATCGACCATGAATTGGTCGATCCGACTCTGTTGTGCCTCTATCCGGTCAAACCGCTGATCAAAGCCGTCCATACGCAGATGTAAGCGCTGTAGAGAGGTCAGGACAGGATCAGGGTCGGTATGATGGGGTGAAGGTAGGGGTGGAGGTGCTGCATGAGAGGTGCCACCAAACTCGAAGGTAGAGGATGGGCCTCCTTGCTCAAATGCAAGTGAGGGGCGACACTCCTCGTTTGTAGAAGAAGAGCCGCCTCGTCTCCGACGGGAGTACTGGTTGTGGAAAACCTGTAGTGGTGGCCTTTCCACTCCTAGAGGGTCAGGTACCCGTCCTTCTAGTCCAAAGAGATAGGTGGGACGGTTAGGGATTAAGTCGAGAAGAGGACCTTCTGGTCTAAAGAGATAGGTGGGAAGGTTAGGGATTAAGTCGGGAAGAGCTTGGGTAGGGAGAGGGATATCGAATTGTCGATCATGAAGCTTCCACCATGTTTGACCATTTGAAAGCTTTAGCCACTTAGATTGAACTAGATGGGTCATGCTGATGGTGGTGGCCTCTCTAAGTAGTACCCCTTCCCCTCTCCAACTAAAATGCATAGCAATTTGGGTGATGAGTCCACCAAACTGTATCGGTGTACGCACAGTATTAGGTTTATTAATGGTATGGTGGAATGTGTGGACTAGAAGTCTAAAATAATCAGATCGTTACTGTTGTCCTTATTGGACTCAGATTTGGCCGTGATAGTGAAAGCCATGAACTTAAGCCAAATCCTGATAACAAGGTGATGAACCTTCTTCAGAACTAAATTATGCAGGTTGGTCAAGTGTTCTCTTGATATTAACGGCCAAATTTGGGTAGGTGTTGCTCATAGTCTAATCCTCCCTCCATGTCATTTAGACCAAATAAATCAGCAAGCTTAGTTGTAGTGAGTTGCCGCTCAATTCCATCTATCCTAAAATACAATGAGGTTTCCCCACAGTCATCTTGTGTTATGGTAAGGAACTCAAAAACTCGAGGACTAACTCGGGGTATGTTTCTCTATGCATATTGAACATAAAGCCCATGCCTATTGCTCTAAAGAAATGCATAGCATACTCAAACAATCCTAGGTTTCTGAGCACATTAGCATAAATATCCCATGATCGGTCGAGTAACTCCCCTGTTTCACTGTATGATGTCTGCTCATCGCTTGACCCGAGCCAACCTTGCTCGGCTGGTCAAGCGGAGTGTTTTTTCAGCTAATAATCATTTAGACCACCTGCAGTGTAATGTTATATTTAAAATACTCCTTTGCTCGACCCTGCAGCATCATTTGTGCAGATTTTCTCATTTTTATTCTCACAATGAACAACCCAACTATCAAATCCTGCATCCATCAACTTTGTACAAGCATGCTATATAAAATATGTTACATAAATGAAAACAAAAACAATAAATAAAAGTGAATATACACAAAAACATACTAGAGTTGGGTTGCCTCCCAACAAGCGCTCATTTAAGGTCGTTAGCTTGACCATTGCGCATTATTCATTCAGAACACGTGGGGGCTCAAGCGGCATTACCACTGGCCCTGCTAAAGGCTCACCTGCGCGATAGTGTTTGACACGTTGAGCATTCACCTTAAATGTTTCCCCTTTCGCATTCGACAGCTCAATGGAACTATTGGGGAATACCCTCGTGATCTTTAATGGACCCAGCCAACGTGACTCCAGTTTCCCTTGGAAATAACCTCAAACAAGAGTTCAATAGTAACACCAATTGTGCAACTTCAAAGCTCCTTCTGATAAGACCCTTGTCATGCCATCGCTTGATCTTTTCCTTGTATAGCCTTGAACTCTCATACGCATCCAAGCGTATCTTATCAAGTTCGTTGATATCTAACAACCTCTTCTCACCAGCACGCTGTAGATCATAATAAGGGCTTTGATTGCCCAAAATGCTCTATGTTCAAGCTCTACTGGTAGATGGCACAACTTCCCATAGACTAACTTGTATGGTGTGGTTCCAATAGGGGTTTTCAATGTTGTTCTATATGCCCAAAGAGAGTCATCTAACTTATTTGCCCAATCTTTTCTTGACCTTGCAACCTTCTTCTCCAAAATACTCTTGATCTCTCGGTTGCTGATTTCAGCTTGGCCACTACTTTGCGGATGATAGCCTAAACCAATGTTATGATAAACCCCATATTTCTTTAATACACCTTCAAATCTCTTTTCCAAAAAATTTTACCCTCCATCACTTATCAATACCCTCGGTGTGCTAAATCGCGGAAAAATGTGTTTCTTGAAGAACTTGGTAACCACGCGCGCATCATTGGTAGGAGATGCTAAAGCCTCTACCCATTTTGACACATAGTCAACTGCCAACAAGATATACCTATTCCCATAGGAGGATGGGAATGGTCCCATGAAATCCACCCCCCATAAATAAAAAACTTCGATTTCTAGGATGTTGTTGAGTGGCATTTCATTTCTTCTTGAAATATTCCCTGTTCTTTGATATATGTCGCAGGATTTGACATAGACATGCGTATCCTTGAACAGCGAAGGCTAATAAAAACCACAATGAAGAATTTTTGCAGCAGTCTTAGAGGTACTAGCATGTCCTCCACAGGGCAGATCGTGACAATGTGAGATAATAGAGGGTGCTTCTTCTTGTAGAACACACCTTCTAATTGCACCATCAACACATAGTCTATACAAGAATGGTTCCTCCCAAAAATGTCTCTTGACATTATAGGAAAACTTTTTTTTCTGCTGAGATGAGTATCCATCGGGAATGATTCCACTTGCTAGATAATTAGCCAGGTCAGCATACCATGGAACAATTGTCATGCTTACAGCTAATAGACACTCATCTGGAAATGAATCATCAATTGAAGCTTCCAAACTTGTTCCACCATCATGAATCAGTCGGGATAAGTGGTCGGCAACAACATTCTCTGCACCCTTCTTATCCTTAACTTCTAAATCAAACTCTTGCAATAGGAGAATCCACCGAATCAGGCGAGGCTTAGCATCTTTTTTTGTCATCAAGTACCTCAAAGCTGCAAGATCGGTGTGGACGATCACCTTTGAACCTAACAGGTAAGGCCTAAATTTCTCTATGGCAAATATAACTACCAAAATCTCTTTCTCTGTTGTTGCATAATTCATCTAAGTCGGATCCAATGTCTTACTTGCATAATAGATGGCATGCAACTTGCCATCCTTCCTCTCACCCAAAACAACCCCTACAGCATAACTACTTGCATCGCACATAATCTCAAAGGGAATTTTCCAATCCGATGGTTGGATAATAGGAGTAGAGATAAGAGCTTGATTCAATCTGTTAAAAGCTTCAAGGCAATCGCTAGTAAACAGTAACGGGGCATCTTTGGCGAGACGCTCAGTTAGAGGCCTAGTAATCTTAGAGAAATCCTTGATAAACCTTTGGTAAAAACTAGCGTGACCAAGGAAACACCTTATTCCCTTAACATCAGAGGGAGGAGGTAAACGCACTATGACCTCTACTTTCGCTTTATCTACCTCAATGCCCCTTTTGGAAATAACATGACCTAACACTACCCCTTGTTGTACCATAAAATGCCATTTTTCCCAATTTAGGGTGAGGTTGGTCTCCTTACACCTACGAAGCACCTTTTCGAGGTTGCTTAAGCATACTTCGAAAGATGTTCCGTACACAAAAAAAATCCATAAATACTTCCATAAAATCCTCAATAAAATCAGAGAAAATGGCCATCATGCATCTTTGGAACGTGGCGGGGGCATTGCAGAGACCAAGGGCATCCTTCGATATGCAAAGGTCCCATAGGGACAAGAAAAAGTGGTATTTTCTTGATCATCTGGATGGATTGGGATCTGGAAAAATCCAAGATATCCATCTAAATAGCAAAAATATGAATGGTTTGCTAAACGTTCCAACATTTGATCTATAATAAGCAAAGGAAAATGATCTTTACGGGTTGCTTTATTCAATTTCCTATAATCTATGCACATTCTCCAACCCGTAACTGTTCTAGTGGATACTGACTCACCCTTATGATTTTTTATAATGGTCATGCCACCCTTTTTGGGCACTACTTATACGGGGCTAACCCACCTACTATCAGAGATAGGGTAGATTATGCCTGCGTCAAGTAATTTCTGAACCTCGTTTCTTACAACATCTTTCATATTAGGATTAAATATCCTTTGAGGTTCTATAGATGTGGCATGATCTTCATCAAGAAATATTCTATGCATTCAAAAAGATGGACTTATACCAGTGATATCATCTATTGAATACCCTATGACACTCATGAAATTTTTAATCCATGCAATCAGTTGGTCAAGTTGGGTATTATTTAGTTCAGCATTAACAATTACTGGATAAGTTTTATTTTCTCCTAAGTAAGCATATTTTAATGAAGAGGGAAGAGGTTTAAGATCTACCTGAGGAAGCGTGGATCTCTCCTGTTTAACCGTCACAAAAGCCTCCAAAACTGTCTCCGTAACTGTTTCCATATAGAAATCTGGTTCATCTAACAGCTTCTTCAAACTTGCGGCCTCTGAACACCTTCCATCCTCAACTCCTTCTAAGATTGACCTCAAAGGGTCATCATACTGTGGATGCATAATCTCAACCCTTGCCACTTCTGCTCTACACAGTGATTCATCAGTGGGTCCTTTCATCATTGATGGAAAATAAAACTCAACGTCCTCCCCAAGATGTTCAATGTAAGCTTGCCATTGAACACATCAAAAACAGCTCGTGTAGTCTTCAAAAAATCTTTCCCAAGAATGATAGATATGACATGATCTTCAACAATATCCATAATCACAAAATCACAAGGGACATAGAACTTCCCTATTTGAACTGGCAAATCTTCAACAACTCTAACTGAAAACCTTACTAATCTATTGGCTAGCTGCAAAGACATTTTTGTTGGCTTGATCTCCGCATTGATCCTCTTGCATAAAGATAGCGGCATGATACTCACACTAGCTCCCAAATCAGCGAGTGCTTTATTGACCAAAACTTCACCAAATTTGACTGGAATGGTGAAACTCCCGAGGTCAGATTCTTTTTTCGGCACCTTGCACTCTAAGATAGCGCTGCATTCTCCTCTTAGTGTTTCTACGCCTGTTTCCGGTAGCTTCCTTTTGTTAGATAACACCTCCTTTAGAAATTTTGCATAAGAAGGCATCTTCTTGAAAGCATCTATGAAGGGAATGTTTATTTCAAGCTTACTCAGAACTTCTAAAAACTCCCCATATTTTTCTTCAAGCTTGCGATGCGCTAATCTCTGTGGGAAAGGAACAGGAGGTACATATACATTAATGGTGGGCTGCTTTCTCTTCACTGGGGCAGGTGCTAGTTGTTCCTCCTTTTCTCCCTCATTAGGTGCTTTTTCCTCTACTACCACCTCTCCTTCTTCATTTTCAACAACAACCATGGGTGGAGGATTATAGGTGGTGTCGCTTCTTAGTGTAGCGGCATTAACATGCCCGGAGGGGTTTTTCTCGGTGTTGCTTGGCAGTTGTCCACTGGGTTTGAAAAGATTGCTCAATTGCTGCGCCATCTGTGCCATCTGATTATCAATGATTTTCTTTTCTGCTTGAATCTACTGGTTCTAGAAGTATCAACATTAATCTTGGACTGAGTGGCAATGAAGTTCTCCATCATGAACTCCAAATTTAATTTTTGCGGTGAGTTTGGTGGTGGAGGTCTTTGAAACCCTGGGAGTTGTTGGTTATATGTTGGTGGAGGTTGGTGATATAATGGTGGGTTCAATGATGCATTGGGTTTTTTATATGAAAAGTTGGGATGATGCTTCCAACCTTCATTATAAGTGTTGGAGTATGGGTTGAATGGTGGCTTCGCATTGTTGTACACTGCATTAACTTGTTGGCTTGATGACGATTCTGCAACTGCACACTCTGATGGGGAAAGACCTTATATATATATATATATATATATATATATATATATATATATATATATATATATATATATATATATATATATATATATATATATATATATATATATATACATATATATATATATATATACATATATATATATATATATACATATATATATATATATATACATATATATATATATATATATATATATATATATATATATATATATATATATATATATATATATATATATATACATATATATATATATACATATATATATATATATACATATATATATATATATATATATATATATATATACATATACATATGTATATATATATATATATATATATATATATATATATATATATATATATATATATATATATATGTATATATATATATATATATATATATATATATATATATATATATATATATATATATATATATATATGTATATATATATATATATATACATATGTATATATATATATACATATGTATATATATATATATATATATATATATATATATATATATATATATATATATATATATATATATATATATATATATATATATATGTATATACATATATATATATATATATATATATATATATATATATATATATATATATATATATATATATATATGTATGTATATATATATGTATGTATATATATATATGTATATATATATATATATATATATATATATATATATATATATATATATATATACATATATATATATATATACATATATATATATATATATATATATATATATATATATATATATATATATATATATGTATATACATATATATATATATATATATATATATATATATATATATATACATATATATATATATATACATATATATATATATATATATATACATATATATATATATATATATATATATATATACATATATATATATATATATGTATATACATATATATATATATATATATATATATATATATATATATATATATATATATATATATATATATATATATATATATATATATATATATATATATATATATGAAGCTTTATTCAAGGATTAAGAATTGCAACACTTCTTACCTATTTGCGTTCTATTTATATTGAGATCTAGTATTCATAAAGTGTTGTAAAACTTAGTTCATTTAACTCTTTCATTTGTAATAGGATTTAGAGTTAAAAAGAGTTAGAACATTTGTTATTAACTACGCCTAAAGCTTAGTATACTTTTTAAAGTATTCAATTTGTTCTCTTTTGTGAGATTGGGATTAGTGCTTTAATTAAGGGAACTTGTAAGGCGTTCTTCAAGGGTAAGAAAACGTGGTAAGAGAAGATAGAGAGATATTCTAAGTCATCTTAAGTTCATTAATAAAAGGCCTTGAATCCTACGAGTTAGAAGAGAACCCATAGACGAGAGTACGCTATCGATAGCCGAACCTCGTTAACAAATCCCTTATTCTTATTTAAGTATATTTTAGCACATAGTTCATAGAACTATTATTCAACCTAAAACAGTTTCAGAAAAGTGTTTTGAAAGTTCTCCCAAGCTCTTGAGCTCATCTTCTAGAGAAAAATTTTAAATGGGCATACTCTCTATTCATACCCCTTCTAGAGAGTATTCGATCTCCTATCAATCTTCATAATAGCATTTGAAAAATCAAAAATATTTTTTTTTATATGATAAACATCTTTTATTTGCAACATACCAAAACATACTTTATTTGCCACATAGAAAAATTAAATCATAATGTTCCCACATGGGTAAAACGTGCTTAGCATAATCATATCATCAAACATAACCTTTATATTATATTGGGGCAACACTATCATGTATGAAAATGCATTGTTACAAAAAGTGATTAAAGTTGAATACGATTTTTCAAGGAAACCACTAAAATACTTCGTTTCAATCCTTGTTAAAGTAGATAAAACTTAAAAGAGTTTCGAAATTTATTCAAAACAACTTGAATATAGTTCATAAGTCTATAGAATCATTATCACAGAAGATTTCATCAAACACTGTTTTCTTAAATACAAGATAGTTTTGCCGGTAATAAAATCGATAATTGATTTACAAAATACATATTAATTCTCCAACAAGGCCCAAATTAATCACGTCATTATAATACCTTATTTAAAATAAATTTAAGGTTGTCCCATCATATTATAATTGGTTATGCCAATTTATAATAACGATTTTACGATTATTTTCGACAATTTAGATATTTGTCGTTATTTAAATGATGTCTTAAATCCGTAAAAATTTATAAACTATCTAAGTTAAACTTATTTTATTCTAAGAGGCAGTAGGTTATTAATACAATTTAAATTTTTTGATATATGTCTATTTTTACTCAAATTTAATTAAGAATATTACACCTTTTAATAAATAAACAATATCTATTAATTTGATAAATTAGTAAATAATCAATAATTAGCTTAATAAAATTATATCAAAGTTCTAGAAGTCATATCATACTTTAACGCCCATTTTAACTTATAAAATTCATGTGTGATATTTTAATTATATTTTATAGGCATTTTATCGATAAATAAAATAAAAACGGTTTAAAAGTATTTAAGTCCGAATAAAATAATATTAAAATTTTATGATGTTCCAGAAACTATTTTAAGGGATATAAAATTTTAAATAACCATTACAAATGACTTGGGGTAAATTTTAATAATTAGTTTCGTTATTTTACCGATAAAACAAATAGAATTTATTTAAGTCCATAAATGGTCACGAAAATCAATATAAATTGTTTTACATGTATCTACGGTTTATATAAGTGTCTCATTAAAGTTTCATATCCAAAAGACGTCATTTAGTATTTATTTTATATTTTACCATTTTCTAACTTACCGTTTATTAATAAATGAGTAAAAATTATTATGGTCCTTAAACGTCAACAAAATCTTCCTAAACTTTTACCAATTTTCGCGATGCTAAGAAAATAGCGTGTTGCTTTGGTATGTTTTTCTATAAATTATTTATTAAGATCGTTTTATTGTGAGACAGTTTAGTATAAGTTGACCCAATATTTAATTTAAAAACTCAAAAAAAAGTTTTTCATTTACTTAATTTTTACAAAAAAAAAAGACATTAATAGAATTGCTTGTATTGACTCGTCTCAGAATGAAACAGTCTCATATAAGACGCGCTGCGGTTTTTATATATATTAATAATGAATTTAAAATTCGTCATTTGAAAAGGGCCTATATTTTTTATTTTGCTCAGGGCCTCTCAAACTTCCGAGACGGCCTGGTCGTGAAGGCTTTGATCGAAAACGAGGATAGTTCAAGAGCCATTTGTTGAGTTTATTAAGCCAATGGAGTGTTCTATGACCATTCTGACTGAGATTCGCCAAGTTTTGGTCGAATTAGCATTGAAGAAAGGCTCCAGAGTTAAATTGTTAAAGTCTCGAGCTCGAGCGAGATTATGTAGTTTCGATCGAAGCCCTATTGAAGCTAAGTTGAAGAAGCTTTTGTGCATCTCTGACCCAACTTTCAGTCGAAGCTAGACTTGAAAGATATATTCTGATACCTGCTGACTGAAGATTCAGTCGACGCTGCTGGGTCTCGGCCGAGACTAGTGCTGGCTTCGGGCGAGATCCATTGACACTTCGGTCGAAGCTAGGAGTTGTGCATATGTTCTGATGGCTTGCTGTCTTTAAATTCGGTCGGGGCTAGCTGCATGTTGTTGCTGCCCCGTTTCTTTTTCCTTGAGTTTCAAATCCCCATAATGTAAATAGTGGGGTTTTAGTTTTTTTTTTAAGTGGGGGACGGTATCATAGGTTATAGAGTTTACTTTTTATTTTTTAGAACATAGTTAGTGGAGCACGCACTCTCAAGAAATCCTATTTTAATGAAGATTTTAAGTGTAATTGAAATAATCAATTGTAATTTAATTAAATTTGTAATAGTTGGTATTTAATTTGCATTTATTTAATAGTGTAATAAGCTGAAGTAAAGGATATTTGATAAGTCTCAACAACTTTGATCGAAAAATCCTATTCTATTTTAAAAAATTACAATAAAGTGAATATTATTTGTAATTTATAACAAAATTATAAGAATAAACAAGATAAATAAACAATATCATTGCAAGATTGTTTAAACACAAATAGCACAAGAAGATTTAGTCAAAGTTTATTATTTAGCACAAGATTGTCCATCTATGTTGTGTTCGAAACTCTATTGTTGCGACTGCTCATCTGATGTTGTTGTCATGGCTAACATCTAAACTAATTGCTAACGTCAGATCATTTTTATTATGATTTTAAACGCGGTGAAAGGTGATTGTGAAAATTGATTATAAATCTTTGAGACCATTTATCATCTTCTAAATCAACTTTTGCCAAAACCAGCTTATTTGCAGCAAATACCAACTTGTTAATGAATGTAGCTTTTATGTGTCATTCTAGCATCTAATTCATAAACTTTCACATATTTAACTCAAATATACATATCGGAGAGGAATAAAAAGTTAGTACAATTTTATGTGTCATACCATAAACAATAGTCCATTTTTTGAAGCTTAGACCTAATACAACATTACTACTACTAAGCAATTTATACCCAGGGAAGTAGGACCAGGTTAGTTTTCCCTCTTATTCACTTAATTTTGCTTAAAATTTCCAATCCCAGAATTACAAACTCATAAATTACTTTACTCTCCCTAAAACCCAATTATGATTTTATCTTTTTGTTAATGATGGGGTAGTCATTTGTTTTACAGAGCACCAAAATCAATGGCAGAAAAGACCCAGGTCGCCATTATTAGAGCAGGTACTTTTGTGAAGTTTATATTCTACATGATTTTAAATTATAAAATAATATTAATATAACTTAACGATAATCAATTTGATAAATTTTTATCGATTGATGGTATTTTTTTGTGTATTTTTTCACGAATATGTTTTATTATAACTGTATAATAAATAATTTCTTCGCTTTGATAATTATAATATTATAACAAATAATAAGATGTAATGATTAAGTTATATTCTAAATGATTTAATATTATAAAATAATGGGAAACGTATAAAAAATTACCTAATAAATTTTTTTTTTCAAAAAGTACATAATAAAAAAAGTTTTGCCAAAAAAATACCTAATAAAACTTTTTCTTTTCCAAAGAGTACCAAGTAACGTTTTCCTTCAGTTGACCGTTAAATATAACGATTAACTGGTCAAAATCGAAAATTCTTCTTCCTCATCTTCAATTTCTTTTCCAATTTAACTTCGATTTTTAGTAAAAAGTAGAGGAAGAAGACAGTGAGGAAATTGAATTGGAAAAGAAATTGAAGATATGGAACAAAAATTTCACTTTTGACCAGTCAACCGTTACATTTAACGGTCAACTGAAGAAAAACGTTAATTGGTACTCGTTGGAAAAGAAAACATTTTATTAAGTATTTTTTGACAAAACTTTTTTTATTAAGTACATTTTGAAAAAAAAAAATTTTATTAGGTACTTTATGACACTTTTCCTTAAAATAATATTAATATAATCGCATCAGTAAATATTTATTGTACCCGATTTTTACGCGAGAATCTATCTAGTAATAGAATTAATTAAGCAACATAATATTCAAGTGAAATTCAAGTACCAAAATTTATAAGAAAACATGGATATCAGTAATCGTAACACATGACAAGATCTTTTGATTGTGTTGCTCCCTCAAGAACATAAATCCGTGTAATATCTTACAACCTATATAGCTAGAGTAATCGACAGTTTCCTCTAATTATGATATGCTAAAATGTATGATATTACACTGATTTATGTTAATACTAAGCCAAGACACTTATTTATATTTATGCAGTTGAGCCAAGTTTCTTTTTTACTTAAAAAAAATATTATTAATTTAGGGTTAAAGTTCTAGATTCGATCTTCACCTTCCACTCCTTTTTATTTCCGTTTAACCATTAATCCAAAACAAAAAATACATTCAAAATTACAAAATTAATTGTAAGAAAATTCATCATTATCTAAAACTTCTCGAAAAAAATTTTCTTAAGTACTAACACTAGCCCTTTTGTCGACATTCTACTATCAATATAGTTATAACCTTCATGTCCTTGACCAATCTTCCTCTTTCTCACGACTCACTCATTTTCAGTCCAAACGTGATAATCACACAAATTACAAACCCAAGAATACTTAACACCAAATTTCTTAATAAAATGATGTGGCCTGAATCAACAAGGTAATTACATTCGTTCTCAATTCTCAACACATTGATAAATATATCTATGATCCCCAACGACTCGCTTTTGAAATATTCGACTCGCAATCTGCACAACTCACAACCCGCCCTGCATCTACTAATACACTATGACATTCTGCTTTCAACCTGCACCAACACGCCCACTTATATCTTACACCATTTAGGGTGTCTGACATGTAAAAACCACATCTGAAAAATTGGCTACAACAAGAGCTTATTACAATGTAATGTACAATGTCAGCCTCAAGTATTTGTCTTTTTGAAGAAATGATCTATTTGTCTACACCCGTGAGAACGCAAGCCACTTAAATGGGAATCAGATCTGAATCTTTTTGCTGAAACGATACTCTCGTCCACCATCCTGTGTTCAAAATACAGATGTATTCGAGTTCAGAAAGTTATACAAAGTCATGTTGCTATTTCTATGACTTACCGATAGCTTATAGAACTTTACATGAAAATATTGGATCAAAACACAATGGAAAAGAGATGGGAAAGATGTTGGCATGTTGCTATTCTAGGTATAAAGAAGTAGAGTTTCTAAATATAGTCTTACCATAGTAGTCTGACTGAGTGATCTCAGAACTTTAACTGTGCCGCCCCTCCCACCTGCTCCCACAGAAATTAATGAATCAGTATTATTGCTTGATCCAGATGGACCTTTGTTTTGAGTCCGGTTGCACCATTTTTCCAGGTATCGGTCCGCTCCATCTGGTCCAAGCAATCCTCCTGTGAAGCACCAATTTCCTGCACGGACAATGTCATATGAATGTAGAAGACACCCTTTGATGAACTAAATAAAAATTAAAGATTGAAGTAATCTTCAAAATGTTGAATGGGAAATTGTAACATGCCTGGCTTAGCTAGGTGAATGAGAGAAGAGGGTTCTGCATTAGGTTTAAATGAAGGCTGAACTTTTCTAATGTCCTGAAGGCCCAAACCCGAAGCTTCTTTTGCTGCAGGATCATTGAGCACTTCATTTCGAAGACCAGCAAAATCTGTCAATCTGTGTGGGTGGTTTGATTGCTGTCTTTGATCCCCCTTATTGTCAGAATGAACAGTTCCGATTAATTTACATTTCTGATAGAATCGACCCTTCGAGTTATCACCCTGTGGATGAGTATCCACAGTTTTCATCTTTTGTTGTTCGGCATCATCACAACCTAAAGAGTCATAATCTTTCACTTTTTTATGTTGGTGTATTCCGTCACTTTTGAGTGTAAAAGGGGCTTTACATTTATTGGTTTCCTTGTTAACATAAAGATTGTCTGTAATTGATACCGGAGATCTTGGTTTTCTGCTAAAAGACGATCATATTCAAGAAGCAGGCCTTCTGATTGCTTTTTAAGAGCCTCAACAGTAGCTTCTGATGTACTTGCTTCCTTAACTTTGCATTCTTCAAGCTGCCTAATCATCTCCTTTAATGTGTCGACCTGCTGTTCTCTCGCTTTCATTTCCTCAGGACCTGCACATTTTACATCATTCTTCTTTACAGCCTCCATGATCTTCCTTTGTAAAAGAAGTTTTCTAATGTAGTGGTGCAGACAATCAATCATCAGCACAAGAAACAGGATGAATCAATGCACAAAAATAACTATTCAAGCCTAATTACACTATTCATGCAATGATATTTGCAAATGGTTCATTACTCATTTACTGTAAGTCTATTTTGGAGGTCTTTGGAGCTGAGAGTGTCACTAATCGCAAACTTCTTTTCTCATTCGATGAGGTTATGGTCTTTGTTGGCATTTTCGTGTTCATTTACTGCAGTACTATTAAATGAATTCTTCCCAAAGTTTACGGAAAAGATCATTACAGTAACACCTCTCATTGGAGTGATTCTCACCACCTTGCTCTGTGCTGAACTGTAAGCTGATTCATTACAAAATTAGTTAAGTTCTTTATAATGATATATAGAAGAATTCATATTGGCTAACTTTTGCGTTTTCTCCGTATGTGTTAGAAACTATGCAAAAAGATACAAAGGATTAGAATTTGTATTGATTAAATTGTAGAAGTACAAGTGAAAGCACACACATTCTTCTGTATATATAGGATGTGTAATGAAATATTTGCCAAGATTGATGCGATGTAAAGAACTTTGATGAACGATAAAGATTTCAATGAACTGACAAACATTTGACGAAAAATGAAACTGCAAAAATGACACAATGATTTAAGGAGGTTCACCCAATGATGGCTATGTCCTCCATGGTGTGTAGTTGCTTGTTTATATTATTTCAATGGAGCAAAACACTCTTACAAATGAAGTATTACAATTGAGTAAGAGATAAACAAAGGCTATGTGTTTGGCTTAGGGGTTATCTGTTTAAGTTTCTAATGAGCTCACTATTTATAGAGCTAATTATACTTAACGAGAGTACACAATAAATGCTAAGATTTAATCAACATGTAACATCCCCTAGCAAAGGAATCGACTGAAAACAGAATCCAAGAGCAGGGGACGCTCGTTCGAGTGTTCAGCAGTATACAAACCAGTAGCATTCTGATCTCTGATGCTCGTTCGAGCCCTCATCCGCTCGTTCGAGCACTTCCTCCAGTACCCACTATTGCTTTCTGTTCCACGTGCTCGTTCAAGACAATGGTAAGCTCGGTTTAGCTTAGTTCGAGCATCTACTGCAGAATCAACCTTTGAACTCCCAAACAACCTCATTAAGTTCATACATTACCTCATTAACATACTCCATAACACCCATGTTTAAGTACTCATAAACACACTTAAATTCAAGCATTGAATCATCACACTTAATATCCACATTCAACACACACACACATTAAGTTACCAACTTAAACACCCACATTAACACACTCATAGGATTTCATCCCAAGAGTCACACATTAATGTACACATCAAATGTGCACTCAAGTCACACCATTCATAACATGTAATACAAGAAACAGAAGAAAACAAGATTGTTATAACAACTTCTTGATACAGTTATAACTAAATAAAAACCCCTTAATCCTAATCTATTTAATTAGGACCATTAGATGAGAGCCAGCTGTACACCCTTGATTAAGGAAGACACGGATCAATGATGCAGTGCTAAAATCTAGTGGCTTACTGACTTCTCTGCTGCTTGCTAAACCTTCTGCTCTTGTTGTGCACACTTGACCAGCTGAGGAACCTTCAGTGTGAGGAATTTGCTTTAGACTGAGAGATCAAAAACAACTAACCAGCACTTATATATTTAACAGTATGTCATCAGATTGGACAAGTTGCTGAAGTCCTGAAAACACAAGGAGCACAACTTATCCTGCCAGTTGCGCTTTTGCATGCTGCTGCTTTTGCAATTGGTTACTTTATGTCCAAAATATCATTTGGTAAACCGACTTCTCGTACAATTTCCATTGAATGTCGCATACAGGCAAAAAACAACTCCCCCTTCTTTGAAGTTTGAACCAGTAGAAGTGATAGCCCGTAGGAAAAAAGTTTGACATTGTAAGCTTAAAAAGAATCATGTCATGCATGTCTGAAATACATCCAGTTCTCATATAGTAAAATGTAACAAGTATCACATCGCCTTCATCTGAAAGAGTTCCTCTAATTCATCGAAAAGCTCATAGTAGTTTTCCAATGTTGTTAAATTGACAGCCTGACCAACAACAACACCATGCATTTGAACCTTATTCCAGCAAAATTAGTTTTCAGACATGCTAGTAGAAAACTTGAACAAAGAAACACATGAGCATTGGTGACGGGATACTTTATATATATACCTTGGTCTGACTTCTAGTAGAAGAATGCTTGCACGTCATATCTCTTGGCGAAACCAACTGTAGCACAATTTTCTTGTCTTGAGAAACCTTGGAAAGATCTGATTTCTGCTTGAATTGAACTAAAGTAAATTGAAGCTGTTTAAAAATATTATAACAGGCCGTAATGAATGAAACCTATTAGAATTTATTGAATAGTGAAAATATGAGATTGAAAGTGATGGGTAAAAACTTATTGAAACTTAAAATGAATCTCTTAGAACTGAACTAAGTTGCTTAGACATGAAAATAAGTCTGGGAGAATTTATTTGAATTTTACAATAACATGAGAAGGATGAATATGATCCCTACTCAGTTTTTCTATGCTACAATGTTGAGTTGCTATGCCAAACAGTCCTTTTCATCGCAAGGTAGACAAATCCATGCCCAAATATTAAAAGTTGGATGTGAAAATGAAGTATATGTAGGAAGTGCTCTTATAGACATGTATTGTAAATGTGGTAATGTAGAAGGAAGCCGAACAGTATTTGATGTAATGCCTGTAAAAAATACTGTTATTTGGAATAAATTGATACATGGATATGCACAAAATGGTTTTGGGGATGAGGAAATGCATATATATAACTGTATGATTAGAGGAGGCAGTAAACCTGATATAAAATTTATAGCTGTTCTCACTGCTTGTAGCCATTCTGGATTGGTTGATGAAGGGATCAAGATATTTGAATCTATGAGAATAGAGCATAAAGTGGAACCACTTGTGGATCACTACACCTATATCATTGATGCTTTGGGCAGAGCTGGGAGGCTGCATGAAGCAGAAATGCTCATAAGAAGGATGCCATGTAAAGATGACCCTGTTCATGTAGATCAAACTGTTACATTGTTGTAGCACAAAACGCTGCTAAAGAACTTTTGTCCCTAAATCCTAGAAGTTCTGCTCCATATGTTCTTCTAGCAAATGTATATTCTTCTATGGGAAAGTGGGAAGAAGTTAAGGCGATTAGAGAGCTCAAGAGCAATAACAATGTAGGTAAGGATGCAGGTTGTAGTTGGATAGTGTGAGAAATGAGAGCTAAGGGAAGACAGATTACAATCAAATAATTGTGTTTTTTCTTATTACCCAAAGAGAATGATACAGGAGGTATTTATAGAAAGTGAAACACAACTAATCCAAGACAAAACAAGAAAAGCAATCAATAAGAACCTCAAGGGTAGTTAGTTACAATGTGAAACAGAAATAACAAATACTAAAAGAAACACATGCCATAACAGACGCATTGTCTTCATCCTACTAACTTGATCATTTTTGCATGACACCTGTACAATGTATCTTCACAACAATTGCATACTCCACTAATAGCTTCAATTACACACTTGTCACAGACCTTGCATACCTTACATACCATATGAACAGAAAACTTGGTGAGCTGAAACATTAGCTGCACAACCAAACCAGAACAGCTACCAACACCCAAGCATAATCCAATCATATATCATAATATCCCCTCAAACTAGGTGTGAGGTTTGAAAACATGTTCGGTCGTTGCATGTGGAACGATCAATTGTTTAAAATTTTGCCTCGAAATCTCATTGATGCTCGATCGTTGCCATTATTGAATTATCATAACTTCTTCATGATAACACCAAATTCGACGTGTGACCAGTCGATTCGAAGCTAATGAACCCATTTTTTAGTTTTTTTTCTTGGGTTGGACTAAATTTCACCTCTTCCCTTAATTTATTTCCTTGGCTTTGATCCATTTTTCCTCAAACCTCCTAGGGATTAGAGAACATCGTCCTTAACACGCCTTTGCTCGGAAAAAGGTGGAAAACCAACAAAAATACTTACAAACACATCCTTCCCTCGAAAGGGGTGTAAACCCAAGAAAAAGGAATGAAATGTAACAAATTCCCCATAGAAACATAACAAAAATCATGCATAAAAGGAATCAAAATTAGGTTTATGATGACAGTATAGGAAATATAATGCAAGTACAAATAAAATCAAACCGATTTGTATTTCCATTGTGTGGATGACAATGGAACTCCTTACTTTGTAGATCACAAAAAAGGACACTATGAAAATAAGGTTGCGACAATAAATTAATGTCACTCGAAAACTCGATATTTGTAGGAGGTGTTCATACACTTTCCTATTGGGATATTTCTACGAAAAAGGTGCTTATGATATAATGAAATTCATAATGAGATACAACCTACACAACAATATACTAGCACAAAGGACATAGCAAAAGTAAAGACAAGTATTGCAATGGATTAATGACTTTGATAATATTGAGAGTTAATTACTCTTTTAATATGATCTCAAGTAAAAGAGAACAAGAACAAGAGAAGTTCTTAAAGAGAAAGATCAGAAAATGATTAGAGAAGAAAAAATGAGATGGAATGTCCCTAGCATATTCCCTCTATTTACAGAGAGAAGTATCAAACAAAGCCTTAATATGAAACCATGGAATGATTCTTCAAAGCCCAATAAAGAATCAATATGTTGTCTCATCATAATTAACTTCTCATTAGAAGTTAATCATCCATTAGTTATGTTTGGAATCAACCAATACTAATTAATAAACTGAACAAAACCAACAAAATCGCAAAAAAAAAAGAACAGGGGCTTGGTGACGAGTGATCACCCAAAACGCCGACTCGGCTTTATGTTTTGTCTCAAATTGAGACATCATAACCCAAGCGACGACTTTTCGCCTATCAAACAACAGGTCTTTGTTTTCTTTTGTTTTATAGTTTTGCGTTTTGCCTTTAAGGCATTTACCTAGACTTGTATATATTGTATATTGTCCCACTACTTTAGCTAGTATGTATTATGTATAATATAGGTCTATATACTCTAAATTTTCAACAGAGAGAAATAAAAATGTTAGATAATCTTAAACATAAACCGATAAATATAACAAAATAATATGGAAAATAAAGGTGTATTAATTAAAATCGATAAATCAGGATAAGTAAAAATCATAAGACACATAAAAGTAATAATTACATTATAATATTGGCATTTGCAAGTTTCATGTTAATGATTAAATGTAAACAAGATACTTCATCAATTGATTGGTGCTCCCAAAAACCTTCTTAACCTTTTACAGTAGTGCCTGATCAAGCAATGTGATCTTCTCAACCAATTCTGATGGTAAGTTGTTTCGGAATAAGGCAAAGTGAACTAATTGGAGAACTGGATTTTCACTAGCCAAACATGCATACGCTACTACTGGAGTGTATCTAGCATTCACTACGAAATAGAGTAATGTTGGTGGGAAAATCATAACGTCACCTTTATGCAATGTTGTATAGGATGCGGTGTTATTATTCGTATCAATAAATCCCGCAACTATTGTTCCTTCAACTACGATAAGAAGCTCTGACACTCGATGTGTATGGATGGGAAAAATGCCACCCACATCCAAGTCTGCGCGTGTTATGGAGATTCCCATATCATTCAAACCCGGAAACTGAGCAGCAAAAGCTGTATTTGTGCCCAATTTAAAAGAGTTTTTAGTACTTCCTGGGACACGTAAACCGGTTAAAACAAAATCATCTACTATGACTTTTGAAGGATCTTTTCAAGTATATCCATAGATCCACTAGGTAGACTCAGATCTCCCACACAATAGTCGAAGGGGACATTACTCGCAGAAGAGATAGAAATTATAAAATAAAAGGTTAAATAAAGTTGTGGTATCATCTTAATGATAAAATATTTTGAGCTTGCTAGATGAATATTGTAATTGCTAACAAAGGGTGTATTATGTTCTTTGGTTACTTATAATTGGTTTAAGGGGCTTTCGATCCATATATATGAAGATGTATGTGGGCGTAACTTATAAGTTTTACTTTCATGGATAGTGCCAAATTTAAGGGGTTGACAACTTGATGTGACACAAATCAAGACGGTGGAAGAAGAAAAGTTATCTTTTGTTTTATCTAATTTCACTCAATCTACAAACCAATTTTACAACTTAAGAAACCATCTACGTTCACATTTCATTAAGATCGGATATCCAATCCAATTAGTATGTCTAAAGAAAAAGTCAATTAAAGAGTTTCTTGGATAAAATCATAGGAAAGAAAATTTTAAGAAATTTAAGGTCTTATTATATTCTTTAGAGGTGTCCCTAAATATTATAAGCATGTTTAACAAGTTTAATTGCACAAGGCTCAAAAAAATTAAAGGCCTTAACATAAAACTACGTAGCATATGTTTAGATAATCACATAATTGTCTAAATTAAAATATCATTTAAATTGTGGTTGTCGACTTGTACACTGCTTCGGTAGTTCTCATTCCCTAAATATGTTTTCTGTTTTCTTGTAGTTTGCTAAGCTTACAAATCTATGTATGACGACAACGCTAATCTCATAAAAAACAAAAATTGAATAGTTGAGTGAAATCAACAAGTTACTCCATAAAAATGTGTACGTTACCCATTAGTTGTTCATGGTTACGAAATTAATTGAATATAATAAGTCTTAAAAGTCATTTTCTCGGCATATTATTATATACTCAGACTTAATATGGTCAATGTTAATGTACAAAACCCCTAATGACTGTAAATGTTATTTTTATCCAATGTAATACGATGGAAGATTATATTTACACGTTGCTTAGATTGTGAGAATTGAAGAAGCAAGAGAGTTTGATTGCATTTGGAGGGTGCCTATGATTTTTCATATATAAAAGGTTTTGTCATCCATTCTTTCCTGAACCCTCTCACTTTCCTCAACCTACTCTGAAATAAAATAAAGTCTTTTAAATTTGTTAATAATCAAATCATACTATAGTAATTTGGATGCCATAAAGTCTACTTTGGGGAATGTTTTTACAATGGGTGGAACGGCAGTGAGTTGGCAATCGTCGCTCCAAGATGTGATCGCCAATTCTACTACTGAATTGAAGCGAAATATATATCCATTGCCGAATCATTCAAAAAAAGCAAAGTGGCTTAAAGGTTTAGTTGGTGAGATGTGTCCTAAGAGGAGCTTGGTGAGGGTACATTGTGATAGTGAAAATGCCATTCATTTGGCAAGACATCAAAAAACCTTTCACCGTAAAACTAAGCACATTGACATTAGGTACAATTTCATTCAAGATGAAGTTAAGCACAATAGAGTGGGCTAAGTGAAGATAAGCACGAATGACAATGCAGCCGACATGACGACAAAGACTTTTCCCAGCAAAAAGTTCACTTTATGTGTGGACTTGATTGGTTCAGAACTTTGCTTGATGTGAAGCCTCTAGGGGCATTTATGTGGTGTGTTAGTTGTTTGATTGATTAATAGTGTGCTGGATGGAGAGATTAGAAGGAAGTGTGACTTGGGTGAACTCAAGTCAAGTGGAGATTGTTGGAATCAATGTGACTTGAGTGCACCTTGATGCATGGTTGATTGTGTATGTTGGTGTTTTGGTACACTTAGAGATGTATAGGTTATGATGTGGAGTCATGTAAAGTGAAGTGTTAGCGTTTATGTGTAAGGCTCATTGAAGGCATGAAGGAACAGAGCTTGTATCGAACAAGGCACAGCTGCATGAAGATCAGTAGGTCAAGTACGATACTGCTCGAAGGAGCATATTTTGAGCTCGGACAAGCAACCTTCAAAAGTCCAGACAGTACCTTCTTCAATGAAGCGCTCAAACGAGCAGGCTCCAAGCTCGAACGACCACTCCTTCAGCGTGCAGCCACTGTCTCTTCTCACGCGTTGGTGCGGCTAATTTATTAGGTCTGGGCCCTTCCTTATTCGCTTCCATATGTACACATATATAAATAGTGAATGTATCTTACTACAAGCATGCATTCTAACCTAAGCCAAACACAAACCCTTCTCATTCTCCTCTTCCTCTCTCAGTCTAATACTCTCCATTGTATGAGTATTTGAGAACTCCATTGATTATTCTCTATAATACAATGTAACCACCACCGTGGACGTAGCCTACATTGGGTGGACATAGTAAATCTTTGTGTCTTTGTTTATTGCATTATTTTTTATTGTTTATCATTCTAGTTCATAGAATTGTTTGTTCCTTTACATAGACCAATTCTACCATTGTTCTTGGGTGTTGTAGGGATAAAGTTTGAATTTTTATGCCTTAGAGTGCTTATTATTTCACGAATAAAAAAAAGAAAATGATGGGATAAAACTATTTCTAGGGACATTTCGTTTGTTCTATATACTTGTTACATTTTACTTTTTCCATAATTTATTGTGTTATTTCGATCATTTATATATTGAACTATGCTTATCTAAAAATTATAAAAAATTAATATTATGAAATTATGCGATTAGATGATTCAAATAAGATTTCACTTGACGATATATTTTCTAACACATTAGCTGCAATATATAAAATAAGTTAGAATGATAAATAGTAACAATACACGTAATGTAATAAGTATTTTAGGACGGAGAAATTATAAAATAGGAATGAACCTAGATGACGGAAGAGAACAAGGGGATGAAATTACATGTGTACAGTGTATTGAGGAAAAATTCCTTAGCAATTACTAGTGTTGTTATATTTATATAACAATATTTATTTTAAACTTCTTAAATTACCTAAAAATTTATAGATTCAAAAATATAATTTGAATTAGAACAAGTCAAAGCAAAATATAGTTTACAAAATCACTTAAATTTCTTTTTATATAATGTTGCAAATAATGTGTTTTCAAATAGAAATGAACTTTTCGGTACTATTTTATAGCAATTTGTACAACTATATTTTGCCTTGTCATTTCTTCCGTCCCATTCAATTTGCTGTTTTTTTCATTTTAGTCCGTCCTACATAATTTACATTATTTCTATTTTAGGATGATGGCCCACTACTTTCTTTTAATCTCAACTCTACATTTTAACTCTCTTTTAATTTTATCCACATAATTCATTCTTTTTCTTCATTTATTATCACATTCTTAAAAACTATTCTTTTTCTCTTTGATGCAAATCAAAAAGAACAGAGGAAGTTTTTTTTTTTTTGAGTGACTGTCTTGTCATTATTAAATTATATCATTAAGAGTTTAAAGACAAATCAACACAAAAAGGGTATTAATAACTTCTCCGTCCTTTTTATTTTATCGCCACCCCTTATATAATGAATTTTCAATATTGCCCCTGCATAATTTACGAACTCAAAAACTCTAACATTTCTCTAAAAACTCTATAACAACACTCTCCAAATTAAAACAAGCTAAAACTTGAAATCGATTCACAATGGCGAATCTAAATGAGCATGAATACGATTCAGTAAATAATTCAATCGATTCGAATTTTTTCAAAAAAAGAAATGATGAGCACCAGTCGTGCGCGACCAGGCCACAAGTAGGTCGCGTGTAACACGCAACTGGGCCGCGGTTGACTCGCACGTTTCACTCGACTCAACCGCGGTCTAGTAGCGCGTTTCATGCAACCCATCCGCGGCCCGACCGACTCCTCCTTATTTTATTTTTTTTATTCCTCTTTTGTATTTAAATTATTTTTTATTTTATTATTATTTTATTTATGTTGTAGTAAATTATTTTATTTTATAATTTATATTATTATTATTTAAATTATTTAAATTACTTTTATGTTTTATTTAAATTATTGTAGTAATTTAAAATTTATGTTGTAGTAATTTATTTAATTTATAATTTATGTTGTAGTAATTTATTTAAATTATTTTATATTTTATTATTATTTAAGTTATTTTATTTTATATATATTTTACTTACCTAATTATTATTTATGTAATATTTTGTATTGTTATTGTTAATTTAGTTGAAATTCTAATTATTAAAGTAAATTATTGTTTATTTAATATTGAATATTTTTATTATTAATGTTTATTTATAGAATATTTTATTAACCTGATCTATGTTTTATTTTATATTTTAAAAACTAGTTAGTAATGATTGAAAAATTGTTTTACATTTGCAAGACTTTGAAAACTTATGGGACAATGTAGATTACTCTAATAGATTTGTTACAGATAGGGAATTTGATTCTGTAGATGAATTACATGCTTGGGCGAATGAGATAGCAATATAGGAATTGATTTTCAATTTACACGTGCTTCATATAAGCAAAAAGGAGAATGCTCTAGAGTTAGTTTGTACTTAAGATGTCACCGACATGGTAATATTAGGGGTGATTTGCATAACTTTGATAATGCTATCCGACCTGGTTTTATAAGTAGAACATGTAGGTGTAATTTATGATTGTATGTAGTAGTCGTAAACCATAGGAAAAACCTTGGATGGTGAGGGTGTGTCCCTGGTGAAAAAGAATGACATAACCACCCGTTCTTAGTGTTCAGAGATAGTCATGTAAGGGCAAAGAGGTTCACTGTAGATATTCGGTAGCACATACGGGAGCTTAGTGCAACCGGCATGCAACCTACGTTTATCATGACCTCAATTAAACAAAATTTTCCTTGTTTTTTTGCTAGTATGAATCAGATTTATAATGTTAGAGAATCAATTAGGAGAGAAGAGATGGAGGGTAGGACTCCGCTTCAACACTATATCTTTATATGACCATAGAGCATAATTACGTGGTTTGGAAAAACTTGGATAGTGAAGGAAAATTAAGTTGATTATTAGTTCCAAATCCTACATCCATCCAGATTATACGTACGTGGCCCTATGTTGTGTTGATAGATACAACTTACAAAACAAACAAACAAACAAAAGTGGTCGCTTTGTGAAATAATTGAAATGACGCCAACCAATCACAACTTCTTGGTTGCGTTTTGTTTGATGCGAGATAAGGCGGCTGTGTCATATTCGTGGTGTTAGAGGGATTGAGAGATATTTTTTACAGAGCTCAGACTCCCAACGTAATTGTAACTGATCAAGACGAGGGTTTATCTGCAGTTATTCGTAATGTCTTCCCAGGTAAAAAGGTTGTGTTGATTAATTGTTATCGTTCTATTTATTGAATATATCTTAATCATATACAATCTTCTGTTTAATGTATATGTGCGACATTTATTATGCGTATGGCATATTGCCAATGATGTAGAGATATGGTGGACAAATTGTGTGGCGGGAAAAGAAATCAACAAGGGCAGATATTCAGGCAAACTAGATGGAACCCCTTGTTAACAGTTCTATGCTCGCCGAATTTGAAAACAAATGGGAATCGATTGTGGCTACTTGGTCGACTAGGAATAGAAGGGTCGTTCGATATTTGGATGGAACATGGATTCCACACAAAGAGAAATTTGTGCGTGCATGGACGAATGACTGTTTACACATTGGTAACCAGAATACCAGCATAGTTGAAAGCCAACACTCGTCTTTCAAGTACTATCTTGGTAATGGTAATAACTCATTTGACACCCTGTTTAACAGGGTACACGCACAAAAAACAAATCAGCAATCGAGGATCCGACGAGCGTTATAGGAATCCATGAATTCTATTTTAAGGTCTTTGCGATATAATTTCTTGAGACCGTTATATCGACATGTATTCATTTTTGCATTGAAACAATTACTACTTGAGCATAACCGTATGTTAGAGCTGGGTGATTATCTATTTGACAAATGCAGTTTTTGCACTTCAAACCACTCATAAATTGCCCTGTGCTTGTTACTTTTATTTGTCGATCAGGTCACAAGGTTCGTTTTATTTGGATGACATTCATCCATTTTGAAAAACATTAACGTACATAGAGGTAGAAGCTGACACCAACGAAGGAGTACGGTACGCAAACGCCGATGATAAAGAGTACTTTCAATCCTTGGTTATGAAGTGTTAAAAGTCGATCCCACAGTTGTACAACGCATGTCTTAGGTACTTGAAGATGAGTTACATCCTGATAGTGCCGATTTACCTGAGCAAAATGCATGTCCACTGAGAAAGGGAAGACCAACGGCAAGCAAAACCCTCAAAAGAAACAAAAGCGCTTTGAGTAAAATAGTTCCTCTAGGGGTCACGGATTGAGATCTTCATCACCCAGGAGATATAGTGGTAGATCAAGTGCTCAATCAACGCAATCGTCAGTTGGAAATAACTTTAGTTTCAACTTATCTGGTATTTGACTTTCCTTTCTATTTTTCACATTAGTTTATTACAATTGAATGTTATTAACCTTTTTTTTTATTATTGTAGATGGTTCAGCAGGTCGTGATTTTTCACTCTTTCCATGGCCCAATCACATCTTGCATACTCTTCCTCCTTATTTGTTTGAATGGAATGATTTTATAGGCGATGGTAACTGTGGATTTAGAGCTATTGCCGTCACAGAGTTGGGAGGCGAGGAGGCATGGCCTCTTCTACGATGTGCAATGTGTATGGAAATGCAAACAAACAGAGATCAATAGCTACGTGTGTATCTATCAACAGAGACACTAGAGAACGCTATATTTAGAATTGGTTCACATAGCAAGGGACCAGCACCGTTTATTCACTGGTTGGAGGCGCCGATGAGATTGTATTTTGCAGCAACGTTTCTTAACATTGGCATTGATATTATGGTTCTGCTGACGGTAATCCAGACTATAGCTTTTTAGTTTTTCCATTAAGGAGAACAGCGAGTGTGCATGGTGTAAATAAAGTTATACATTATTTGTTGGGTGAATAAAAATCATTATGTTCAACTATTAATGAACGATGATTCATCTCCACTGCCGCCAATCCAGCGATCATGGAGAGAAGTAGCTGACAATTGATGTAGATATTTAGAAACACATTTTCAAAGCAAGAATTCTCTTTAGAATGGACTATACGGGATACAACCACCACAAGGTAATAACACCGCTGAAGATGTAGTCAATTTAGATAGTCCATAGTGTAATTATTTTGTACATAAATATTTAGGTTACCTTTATATATAGATAACATTCAATATGTATAAATAAATATGTTAATAAAAAATGTAAAAAACATTGATGTAAATGAATAAAACCAATTCGAGTAGTATAGAAATACAACACAACTCCAACAATAAGTTTTTAATTACAAACATAAATAGTCTATGAAGGGCCCTGCCCTTTAAAAGCTTGGCATTTGGCAAATAATCTCTAACTTCTTCCATATATAGATTAGCAGTCTGTCTTTCTCGGGGGCTCATATCCACAATAGCAGGCATCCTCAGTAGTGGCGCGATTCGACTTGGAAATTCATTTGCAAACTGTAAAATCAAAATAGTTTTAACAAAATAATAAACAACATTTAAGTAATAGAAACAGATGAAAGAAAATAGATAAATAAAAACACTAACGTATTGAACTCTGCTATTAGCTGGACCAAAACCAACACTCGGTCCTTCGCCGAGGAAGAGAATGGGTGGGAGGACACTCTAAACCAGTCAACGTAATTACGAATAGCCTCTGATGGAACATATGCCCGACAAAGTGCCTGATCACCAACGCGGGCACAATAAGGGAACCTACTTCATGCCTCAGTGTAAATTAGCGTAGAAGCAAAGGTCATGAAATAGGTACCTTGTGCCGGTCGCAGAGCATGGGTCCCATTTGTCTGACTGTCCTCTCAAGCAAATACACCTCGATGATATCAAAACAGGTGATACCCCCGGTAAAGGCGATGCGTGGTTGCTCATTTAATAATGCCGTAGGATAAGTAATGTATGGAGTCTATTCCACCTGCTTACAAGCAAAATTAGCATGAACAAAATAATCTAAAATTAAAATAAAATGTACAACAAAGTGTGAAGTGATGTACAAAACCTGAGTCTCTGTCATGGAGTGCCATATACTCCTACAGTCTCTCAGCCTGCTGAGCTCACGAACTGGCTTCTACATGGACAACATCTTAGCCCTCGTCTTGTTAGGCACATCCGCTTGACGAGGATGGGGGCGAAAGGCCGGGAAGTACTCGTAGATCCATGATCTGTAACAATTTAATACAACCAGCAATAGTCTTGCTGTAATGCCCCGAATTTTCTCTATGGCATAGTTTCCATTTTATTCCTCTTTCTAGTTACTTTTCTTTAAGTCTAGTCTTTAATTTGAAATTATTTATTATGATATTATTTGTGATTTAGTATAACTAGCTCTTTTATGCTTTATAATGTGATTTAAAATGTGCGTAAGTTATTATTATTATTATTATTATTATTATTATTATTATTATTATTATTATTATTATTAATATTATTATTATTATTATTATTATTATTATTATTATTACTAGTATTATTATTATTATTATTATTATTATTATTATTATTATTATTATTGTTGTTGTTGTTGTTGTTGTTGTTGTTATTGTTGTTGTTGTTGTTGAGTTAATATATTATTTTAATTAAATTTATGTACTACTATTATATGTCCTAGGTTATTTATTTTTGGACCAACATGTGATAACAAGTTTTAAATTAGGATCAAACTATATATATATTTTTTTTAGTACATTATTATCATGATAGGTTTGTAAAATTAGTGTTTAATTAGGTTAATTGATTCTAATTCATGCTTAATTATTTGGTACATTCTAGAATGGAATGAATTCATGAACATCCTTCAAATCTTTTCATTTTCTTTTCCTCAAGTTGATTGAACTCCCTAGTCCCTAATGCTCATAATTTTTAGCCATTATGAGAAGTCTTTTGGGATGCTTTTCCCCTCCTATAAATACTAGCCTATTGTTATGTAATTTTTAATTCATTCATAAACTATCTCATAAACTTTCTTTATCTCATTCTTTCCTCTCAAAAAAAAAGAACATAACAAATTACTTGCTTTATTTTTCTTCAAGTGCTAAAATATTATCATATTTTTGGGCTACTTTTGAAAACTTATTTTGAATTATTCAAGCTTACTTCAAGGAATTTATTTTGCAAATTATTTGGGAGATTTTCTTGGAGTTTTATTTAATCTCTTAAAGATCATTACTTTCCTCCATTATCCAGGTAACTAGATTTTTCGTCACTTAGTTTCTTAATTAAACATAGAAGTGTTGTTTAGAATTAATTAAAATTTAAATTGATTAATTCGGTTTTATATTGTAAATTTTTCTTTAATTATTTTCGTGCATATATTATTGTTATTTTAATTTTCTATGATGTGTTATAACATAGATTTAATTTAGGATTGGTTAAAATTAATTTTTCGTGATTTGAATAATTTTATTTTAAATTATTATGAAAATTTGAAAAATGTGCACTTTTATTAATAGTAATTGGGCTGTAATTTATTGATTTTAATTTATTTTCACATTATTTTAACACTAAATATGTTATAGTCCATAGGTAATAGTGTAAATTAATTTTGGTTAATTCGGGCCAATTAATCTAATTAAAATGGAATTTCTAGTAATTATTCAACTATTGCGATTAATTGATAGTTTATTTTCAGAATTTATTTTATTATTAGTTAGCCACGTAAATTATTTAAATTTGAGTCTGAAATTAAGTTTTATCATTAATTTAAGTCTAAAAATTATTTTAGTAAATTTATTTAATATAATTGGTCTAGTTTCATTTTGGTTAATTAAATTAACTAACTTATGAGTAAAGTGTTAAGCGAATTAGCTAAAAGGTTAAAATCTAATTTCATGTGATTTATTTCAGTATCTAATTAGTTGGTAATTATTTAATAATTAATTTAATGAATTTGGGTTTAATTTTACCAAATTATTACGTAATAATGGCTTAAACTAGTTAATTTGAATTTTGTGAATTAATTAAGGTTAAGAGGAATTAAAATATGATTTAATTTATTAATTCATTAATTTTGGTCATGTACCTAATTGCTTGGTTATGTGTTAATTTCATGTACTACTTATTTATTTTAATTAGATAGTTTATGACCATTTATTGTTAAATACATGTAAATGGAGAACTTGACTTTGGCATTGACTTTGACCATGACCATTGACTTTTGTTGACTACTATAATGGTTTTGTGATTTTATTGTGATGGTTAATAAAACTGTTTTGTTGCTTGTCGACAAGTTTATACTTAAGAATAAAATAACATTGTCTGTAGTATATTCTTGCCAAGAGTTGTTGTAAGGTGTATTCTTGATTAAGTTCGAATTATCCTTATTCCAAACTCAGACATTACAACTTAAACTGTATGATTTTGATTTTGATTGGTTTTGAACTACTCCCTAGGAGTTTTGGTATTTTGGAAATGGTCATTGTGGCTTTTGGGTCTTAAGGGTAAATCCATAGTTGTTCCTTATGAACATTGGTTTTGTTGTTATTTGGAAAAAAAAGGGTAGTCCACAGTGGTTCCTTCGATTGGACAGCACATCTATAGTAGCTTAGTTTTAGATTTAGTTGTCGTTCTCGTTATGCTGGATCTTCGGAAAACGAGAGAGATTGGCCATTCTTAGATAGGGTTATATCATTGTGGTTGACCCGAGGTTCGCCCTGACTTTATCTAGGCTTAGTGGGCCGCAAATTTGTTCACTGCGTCTGTTCCAAGTACGACTTGAAAATATTGTTAACTTGACTTTGTTAAATTGTTTTGGAAAAGTTATCCTTGGTTTTAATCAGATTTGGTTATCCTACTTTGGTATTAATTGAATTGATCAACATTATTTGACTCTATCGGTTTGGCTTGTATGGTTGGATCGTTGTTAATTGATTTGAATTTTAATTAAGCCTCGCATTAGTCTTTTGTTTAAATTTGAACCTTGGTGTTAAGGACAGTCTAGTTACTGGCCACTAAGTGGTAATTTGCTGTTTAGTTGTTGCTGGTGATGATTGAATTCACTCGGAGTGAGTGGGAATAAGACTAAGAGAGTGTAGGGTTACCTAGAACATTAAGTTGAAGTTTAGATGTTTTATTTCTTTTGTTTATGGGAGTGTTTTACTCCCTGGATTATTATGTAATGACTTTTTGATTTAGTTTATTCGAAGTTAAAATTTTTTTCCCGAAAGTTTAGTGACCCAACTTAGTGTATTGTTTCCGCCAATACACCCTATATTAAGACGGGTCATTACACTTGCACCCAGCCCTAGACGCCATACCCAGTTGCCGATACAAATACGCCAGAGTCACTGCACCCCAAGCAATCTCATCCTGATCTGCATTCACAGTAAGTATAGGGTGAGGTCGCATCCCGATTCTATTCTTATCTACCAACAGTGTTGAACCCACAATAGCCATGTAATAGGCTATAAACTGTGTCTCCAAAGTTTGAGACCGGTGGCATATGTGCATAATTTCACCAACGTTGATGCTCCCGCTAGTGAAGTACCCCTTCCTGCGCAGCTCCGACATTGGCTCTCCAAATAGACCGGCAAGCGGGAGTTTACACTCACCATCAGCGGGTTCAGCTAGGAGTTGACCTTCAATACCAATACCTAAAATGCATTGCACGTCGTGCAACATAATGGTCATCTTCCCCGAGGGCATGTGGAAGGTGTTGGTATCCGGCTGCCGCCTCTCCACAAAACCCGTAATCAAAGCACTATCAATGTGCTGGTGCATAATGTGTGGCAGACAACCAAGGGGAGTGGCAGGTAAAACTCCGTACAACCCATCAGACATATCTTGCAGTCTGATGATCGCCTCCAGCGGCTTCTTCCTAGTACGGCACTCCAAAATCGGAGGCGCACGCTCAGAGCCCTCAAAAATAACCTTAGCTATGTGCCCCCCGAAGCTGGGTATAAAGCGGGCGTAAGTGGGGTCCCTAGGATGGGTGATGTGATCAGCCAATCCGTTTCAGCGGACTGTTGGCGCCTCCTCCCCCGAGGAGCCGCATCGTCAACCTGGCTGTCTTCTGCATTATCAGAAGCGCCCTCTGTACTAGGGCCTGTCCATGTAAACTTATCGGCATGTCCTCGCACGACCGTCCAATCAACTGGCTAACCAATAGAGCCCCCCGAATTACTCTGCAGGCTTGTCTGGTCCTCAAAATAAGTACGCACTTGGTGCAGCGTACTCGAACGTTGGGCATGACTATGTCTGGCCGCTGCCTCTTCCTACGTAGCGCGCCTAGCTGAACCCGTAACCCCTTCTCATGGGGGTTCCCTCTCATGAGGGTCTCCTCTCAGTAAGGTCGGCCTAGAACTATTTTCGCTCAACATGCATCAAAAAAACCCTTTCCTCTTCCTTGGTTACCAACCATTTACTACAATTTTGATAATTTAATTAACCATTAATAATAAATTACAATAATAAAATATTACGTTACGTTAATTACATGAATAAAAAATAATAACTAATTACCATATTAATTCATGATTGGAAATGATTCCATAATTAACATTAATAAATTCCTAGCACTAAAAAGATTATTAAATTAATTTTAATTACATTAATAATATTAATTTAATATACATTTAATAATATAAATTATTAACAAGTAATATAATTCATACATATAAACTAATAAACATTTAAAATAAATATTATTAAATTAATAAGTTAAATTAAAAAAAACTTAATTAATATATTATCTAAGTTAATACTTATTAATTTAATATTATTATTATTATTATAATTCATTTTCAATAATAATAATAATAATAATAATAATAATAATAATCAAAAATTCATATAAAAAAAAGACGAGTAGTGCGTATAGCACTTAAGTTGCGCGCGACTCATCTTTTGTATTTTTTTTTAAAATAAATTCGATTAGAAATTACCTCGAATTATTGTTTGGGTTTTGAATTCCTTAGCTTAGCTCCACAAATTTTATGTTCTGATTTAGTGTTTTTAGAGTAATAAAAGTGTTATTTACTGAAATTGGAGTGTTTTATACAAATTTTAAGTTCAGCGATATTTTCGTCAATTCATTAAAATATAGGTGGTGATAAAATAAAAAGAGTGGCAAAATTTAAAGATAAGCACAAGAAGTCATTATCAAACCAACTACTGCATGTATTTCATATCTTTACTACATACGTACGTGGCAAACATACCAGTCTTTTATTGAGAAGTAAAATCAATAACCAAAACTAATTTGAGTGAAACAAGAAACCAATTATTTAATATATTAATGGAAAATTTGACACTAATTAATAATACAATCTTTTACTCATTCGATATTAATAATCTCACAATTAAATTATTTTCTAATTATCTAGTCTTTATCATGTATTTGCCCACAACATATCATATTACTAATAATAAGTATTAATATGGCATTATGATACCACCAAACTAAGACAAAGATTAGATTATTCACGGCCAGTGAAAGACAAATATTGAATTATTAAAAAATAATCTAAAGATAAGATTGTTCACAGTAAACGAACAAAAAATTAAATTATTAATGTCAATTTTTCTTATATTAAACACTCAACTAGTCCCACCAAAGGCTTTCTTAAGCTTGTGAACTTGTGCAGGATCAAGTAAAGTGATTTTCTCAATCAAATTTGAGGGCAAATTGTTACTAAATAGTGAAGTATCTACTATTTGATTCCCAGGATTTTCGCTTGCAAAGCTTACATATGCAATAACTGGAGTTGAACCTACATTCACTTGGAAATGAAGAAGTGTAGGAGGGAATATCATTACATCTCCCTTCTTTATTGTTTTGTAAAACACCGTGTTGTTTGTGTCGATAAACCCTGCTACGATTGTTCCTTCGACTATGAAAATCACTTCTGCCACTCGATGTGTGTGGATTGGAACGACTCCACCCACATCTAAGTCACCTCGTGCTATGGAAATTCCCATGCCATTTAAAGCCGGAAATTGAGGTGTAAACGCTGTACTTACACCAAATTTGAAAGTGTTTGCGGTATTACCTGGAACATTTAAACCCGAATAAAT
>NC_080055.1:15556655-15639155 GCF_026212465.1 Amaranthus tricolor
AAAAAAAATTCATAAGAATATTTTTATGATATAAAAGGGATTATACATTAATGATAAAAATATCAACAATTAATAACAGCAATATCCATGTCAGTATAAAACGGCATACATTTTTAGCAAATTTCAAATTTCTCTAAATAAAACTTTTGAAAAATTAAACTTTTCATTTTTCTAAACTATTTTAAACATAACCTCAAGTGTCCAAAAAATGGCTGAAAATAAATCTTTCATACCTCTAATGCTCTTGTTACTAGTTATTTGGTCATCTACGGGTAGGTGTTAAAAATGAATGTTATTTTTTTATTTCAACAAAAAGTTTATAATAAAGTTATTTTATCGTCTAAACTATTTATTATTTTTTTTCGAAAATAGTATTTATTATTTTGGTTATAGTTAATCATTTAATTTGATGAGTCAAAAATGAAATCAATATTTGAGGCCTTGGTCTAAATTTTTGCTCAGTGTCTGATGTGTTGTGCTCTGGCGGGCCAAAATCAATTGCATGTGTAAATTTTTTTTTTTTTTTGTATTTTAGTTAATTTTCTAGTGCAAGTACTAAATTATGAAATAATTTTTTTTTTGCTTTTAGAATGCAGGATTACATATGGGTACAATTTACAAAAACTTGGTGAAATAATTAGAGAGGATGGGGTTGGTCCAAGGTGCAATATACATATAGAAGGTTGCACAAAAGATTTATGTAGGGCCAAGTGCCCTCCATTGGCGTATAATTCCTATTGCATATACAGCACCTGTTGCTGTGCAGCATAGACTTAATTTCTTTTATGTTTTAATACTAGAATTTTGGTATTATTAACTAAACGAAAAATTACTACTATTTATTAGTGAGATAATATCCATGAATATTTTGACATTTGAGTATAAATCATCTATAGACTATCTTCCTATATCAAATTTGTTGATGTTTTATTTTTATATTGTTCATAATTAATCATTCCAAAAATTTGATATTTAAAATAATATATTTAAGACACTCTTGAGGTTCCGAAAAATTGTGACATTTTTTGACAAATATAAAAATAACCAAATCATAGTAAGAAAACTATTTGAAAGTATATATGTTAAAACCATCGAATCATAGGCGCCCAGGAAGAAGAAGCCCTCTAAGGCAGTCTTTAGTGTTGGTGACGCGACACAACATTATGATGCTGAACTTGTGACGCCACAATCCCAACACCAAAGCGCTCCTCTTCCGGCCTAAATGATTAATGAGAGGCTCGATCATCTTCACCAATTCATGAATCAAATACATGATCACCTCAACCATGCCATTTCCAGGGAAGATCATATGACCCTTGTGGAGGAGCAAAGCAAAACAAGGCAAGAGGTGAACTATTTGCTATCCTTTGTGCACATGCTGTTCCAGCAAAATCCGGCTTTTCAACAACCTCCTCCGCCTCTACTTTCCTAGACCATTGTTTTTAAGTTTCTTAAAGTTGAATTGTGTTTGGAAGAATTTGGGTTTGTATAATTTATTTGTCAAATACTTTTATGTTTTTGTTAATTTGTATATAAATTTATTTTTGTTCTTATTGAATCTTATTTTTATCACTTTATTGTTTTGTTTGATCCATATTTATTTTAAATAAAATAATACATCTGATCAAATGTGGTCAATGATGTTGACAAAATTTGACCAGAATAACTACTTTAATAATAATATTTTCTGACTATTTTCGACTATATTGTAGTAGCAATTCAGTCGGAAAATCTAATTCCTAAGTAAATTTTTCAAGACATGAAACTATGAGAAATGCCTAATTGCCCATCAAAAAAGCAAATGAAACATAAATCGGAAAATTAAAAGATGATGTAAGAACACTTAAATAGTTTATTATCTGATTTAGCCTTGATCAATGATTTAATTGGGACAAAAGGCTAGTTAAAAACCCTAATTCAAGAACTAATAATAATGCCAAATTAATTAACAATAAAGTAAGAAAAAGGAAATAATATGGTTCATTCGATATAGGCTACATGTACATCTAGCCTAAATGTTTTATCGTGAAAGTAAAACTTTCTTGATGCTTTCAATAAGGTCTATAATGGTAGTTTGTGGTTTGGAGAAGAAAATCGTTTTAAAGTGTTTAGAGAGAAGTATAGAGATTAGAAGTATTAACATCACTAATCCAATGTTTAATTAAGCTATATGTAAAACATACAATATATCGTCAAGCAAAAACTAAAGCACGAAAGTCCGCTTCCAGAAGGATAAGTTGAGATATCTTTCCATTGGCTATTCTAGTCCACAAGAAAAGTCGAATCGACTTTAAGTGCTAACAAGAACCCTTAATTTATCATCTAACGTCAAGATGGAATTTTGAAACCCTAGAGATAAAGTCTATATGGAAAAGGATAGTAGCTTTTGTTCATCACATTACAGGTATGATGGCTTCAGAGGAAGGATTTCGTAGTGCTAAGAGTGGAATATGGGGGCAATTAACAAAACTTGATGCAGAGACGTCTTTAGTTAGAAACCTTGTATGTGAGGATATAGAGATAAAGTCTATGTGGAAAAGGATAGTAGCTTTCGCTTCTTTAGTGTCGTTGAAATTTCTTTTTCCGAGGCATTTTTTAATATCTCTTCAGAAGGAATTTTCTATTATGCAAATGGGTAGTTGGTTGCATGAGCGGTGGTTTTGGAATCTTGTTTGGTGCAGGGCTCTTCGTGTATTGGAGGATGAGGATGTCGTAGATTTGCTTGCGTGTATTGAGGCGTATACACCTTGCGTGGCTAGCAGGGATTTTGTGTCCTGAAAATTGTTTAAAGTTGGTTATTATTCTACATAGAGTTTATTAATTAAGCTTAGGAACGGGTGTGCGCGATCAAACCTATTTTCATTACCAAGTTCATATTGCATAATAAGGCCCTCCCGAGAGCTCAATTATCGGTTTGGCTCAGGTGTTTGGGGAGACTAAAGACGGACTCTTTTTTGTTAGCGCTAGGGATTATTGACCAATCTCAGGACCTTTGCCCTTTCTGTGGTATGGATGTTGAAACCACATATCACATCCTACTCACGTGTTCAGTTTCGTGGTCGGTTTAGATGAGTGTTTTGGAGGGGTGGAGTTTCCAGGGGGTTTTACAGAGCGTGATTAGTGGGTGGCAGGGTTTTGTGCATCTAAAGTCTTTTGTCGATTTATGGAACACTATTTGTGTTTTGTGTGGTTTGGAGTCTCCATTTTTTCATATTCATTTTTATTTCTAGAAAATATCATATTCTATATTATCTCGAAATCAGAATATCTAAAAATTCTAAAAATAGAAATACAGAATAGATTCGAAGTGCCATTAATTAGGAATTTCGACGGAAGAATTCTTCGAACAACCCAGCACAATCAACTCCATTTGTTAGAACAGCTTCCTTTGAGTCTCTGCACCTATCCTTTTTTTTATTCTTGCTTTCTGAATTCTTTTTTTTTTTTTTTTTTACTTTTGAAAAAGGAGTTGGCTCAGGATTACCCATTTTTATTAATTCCAGGGTTTCTCTGAATTTGAAAGTTTTCACTTAGTAGGTCTCCATACTAAGGCTCAAGCCAATTAAGTCCGTAGCGTCTACCGATTTCGCCATATCCCCTTTTTTTTAAGATTTTTTTAAGATTAGGATCTCAGGGTGATGTCCTTCCCCTTTGATATGAGCGTAATAAGGTGAAGTTTGAGCATTTGGTTCTCTCTCGGAATCATTTGATTTCGAAGTTGAAAATACGGGTTAGTGTATGGGCGAAAGAGCTGTGGGTGGGAACAACTATGTGAGTTATATTTTTGAACATTATGTGATTTTGAACTTTGTCGGTTCATATAATTTAAAATATGGTCGTTATATCTACACTTTAAAGATTAAAGACTTGATAAATATTTCGTTATAAGAACTTGAATGTTGGAAAACTTCATATATTTTGCTCAATTAGTATAAAGTATTAGAAGATTCTCGTTAGTCGAAAATGTTTAAACAATTTTATGCGAATAGTCAAAAATTATACTACATCATATATTTTAAAAAAATTTTCATGAAAAAAAATTGTTCTAGACCCAGATCCAAACCCTAAGAGTTTGGGTCCGAGTCCAAAATTTTCAAACCCTACGGATCTGGTTCTGGATCTGAATCCAATAAAAAAATTAGGATCTGAATCTGAATCTTATAGGATCCGACTCATGCCCATCCGGCCATCCCTAGATACAAGTATACAACATAAGTTGATTTATTTTTTACAATTTATTTTTTTGTCTTATCCTCTTATAAAGTAATCATCCATATTTAAAAAGCTACTAACTAAGCAATATCACATTGGGTGATTTTTGGCTTTTAAAGTATACCTAGCTGTAGCTTTTATATTGTACTTAATATTCAGTGCTAAGTATAATATCAATAGGGGTGACAATATAGACCTGATTCTTCCATACCGTTCTGTTCGTTGATCTCCTGATACAGTATTCCAACCTGCTGATCACAACAAACAGAATCCTTCTTTAGTCTTGAGAATCGAGATGTTGTCATCCTCAGCATGTAAGCTACACATTATCTTCCACTGATTTATACCAAGTTGAAGTTCTTGGAGCTTCTCACAAATGTGGTGGAAACTAACTACGAGGAAGAGGTGGAACAGAAACGTGAAGGTCCGTGCGGATTGAGGATGAGGAGAAGAGACAATGAGGAAAGGGTTTGGGTTTGTCTTAATTAGATTATTCAAAACAAATCCGATGATTCGAACCTTGTAACCGAACCCAATTTGACCCTACTAAATAATGGATTTAATAATATAATGTAAAAATCAACGTGGACAAAAAGTCCGATTTTTAACCGTCTAAAACACCTAACCCGAAATCAACTTGATAGCCCATACGAACACCTCTAGTTTTAATGGGTAGTTTAATGAGTATGGATTACAAAAGTGTTTTGATGCATTCTAACAAAAACCAGTAACACAACGCTAACGCTAAATGAAGTATGCATAGCAACTAAAAAATAGACGAAGTATACATTTCAGCTAATGTTAGTTGGACTCGAGTACTGATGTCAGTAACTAGTACGTATCCAAGTGTCGAATAGGTCTAAATATTCAATTTTACGCCTAAAATGAAGTGTCTAAGTGTCATACGACTGTCTAAACATCAAGGATCGAACACGGGTACGTGAAGCAAAATGAATAGTCTGAATAACATAGCATTTCAGTTATAAAACATGGAGTAAAAAACTTGCTAAGACAAACATTCATGTATTCAGATTCTCCTTACTATGACTCATAACTAGTATACCTCTAAAATCTCTTCTACAAATCTGCGCTATGTCGCCTGTATTATAGCAACTATAGCTTCTAGTAACTATGAACTACAAAACATCAGGACTTCCAAACAAATATTAATGACAAAAACCCCTAAATCTCAACAATGTAGGGTCGACTTCAATTTCACCAAAGAGAAGAAAAACTCAATGGCACAAAATGAAAACACGACATACGCTAAACATGAAAACCATGTCACAGTAACCAAAAACTTCAATGATGCATTAATGAAGCATAACTATGGACACACATGTAACAAAACTTGCACCTAAAAAAATCAGGTCTCCACTTCAGTAGGCAGTGTGAGAGGCAGATCATCGATCCAATCACCATAAATGCGGTTAATCTTCTTGGTTGCTTTCCATTTCACAAGGCACTTCTTTGCCTGACCGTCCTGACTGGAGGCAAACCTCATATCAGATTTCACTGGAGTTGGATCATTATTAGGAGCAGACCCAGGTTTAAGAGGAACTGAGTGAGTAACCGCCAGTTCAGCCTCTGTAGAACGACTACTAGGCAGCAATAACTCTGAAGGAAGAACAAGACTTGATGAGAATTTGGAAACATAAAAGGCATTGCATTTAAAATTACAAGATACTCCAACCCACAGTCACATGATTTGCTAATATCCTCGCGAATCACAAATCAAAAAAATAGAATTATGGTCGGTTTTGGGCTATTCTTGGAAAAAATTCAGTAAATTGCAACTTCAAAAAAAAAAAACGTGATATCAGCAAAACAAGAGTTATCCCAATTCTTTCCGATTCAAAGAAATGATATGCTCACATAGCATCAGTCGCCAGGTCAAACAGGCCCATGACAAGATTCAACCAAAATAAGCATCGATTTATAACTTAACATCATATGCTTTAAATATATTCACAAACAAATAACACAAATTCTTGTATGAGACGGTCTCACCGTTAGACATGCTTCATAATAGCCTAATAATAGAAACTTTTTAGCTTACGGACTTCTTGTTTTGAGGTCGTCTCACCGTGAGACGGTGTCATACAAGACGAGCTGAACAAATAAATTGCAAATTGTGTGGAACAGAACAAATGATAGGAGAGTGGTGCACAGCTTCAGGATTTTTAAACATTCACAAACAAAAGATAAAACATTGTCAAACCGAACAAATTCAGGATGACTTATCAAATTTCACAATGAGATGAGGCCAAGTAACCATATCATCTTCGAGGCGAGTTCTACTTCAACAAAGAATCCCCGAACCCCACAAGGGAAAGGACAGCAAATGAGAGAGTGAGCATCAATGTTAACTCAAGTCTCCATCGTTCTGAGAGATGTAAAATTCGGGTCTAATCTAACTTATTTCTTTCTAGTTCAAATGGAAAGAATCAGGGAACATATGTTATATATCTAGATCTAGATAAGCTCAAATGCAATTAACAACAATGTCAAAGGTTTAATCCAAGAGGGCAAGAGGCGAATAAGTCATTTTGATGGTGTCCTCATGAATTCTCCAACTCCATTCCTTTTGATCATCAGCCATCTACACTTAAATTATTAAATACACCAAATGTTTCACAATAATCTACGTTAAAAGATTCTCAGGCACTCTAGCTTACAGTTAAAAGGAAGAAAAAACAAGCCTCAATCCATAAGCTCACACTATAGAACAAAACAATTGATCTCACTATCTATGGTATTTAGATAAATATATTAAGCAATTGATTAAAAACCACATCATGGAATTCCAATAAAAATTAACAACCAAAACCATTATAATACAAGTTTGAGGATACATACCTGCTTGCCCATGAGCATAATGACAATTATCACCAAAAGGGCAGTATCCTGTATTCTCAAACTTAATACACAGCTTAGTTTTCCACCAAACTGGTCTACTATTTCCTCTCATTCCATCCATACAACCATTAACATTAGTAGGTGCCGCCATCCTTTGAACATCATACTGATCAGCAGTCCTAGATTGCCCTATAGAAGACCCTGTAGTACCAATGCTAATAGCAAAGCTTTCCCTTGAATTGTCTCGAAATCGAGTGGAATTCTCCCTAAACTTAGGAGGTTCTTTGTGAGAAAAATTACACCTTTCCCCATATGGACATTCTTCCCCATTGTAAAACTTCTTACAAAGCTTCATCTTAAGAATAATCCTATCATCATCATCCCAATTTTCACTTCCACCACTCCTTCTATCATCTGTTCTTCCCCCAACTAGTTCTTGCCAATTAGGAGGAGGCTTCCTCAAGTCTTCTTCTCCATGAGCAAAGTTGCAATTTTCACCATTCTTGCATTGTCCCATTCTAAATTTTGCACATAATCTAGTTTTGAAGAAGATTTTCCCATTTGGTTGATTGACCGGAGGAGTATTTTGAGCTGTTCGATTTGTGGGTTGGTTATCAGAAGCATTCTTATATTTTTTCATTGGTGGATGATCGTATTCAGATTCTTCATTTGAAATAGGAAGTTGAGGCCAAAAATCCATAGAATCTAAACCATTAGGTGGAAATGGGAATGAATCAGAGGAACTCATCTTGATTCTTCAATTTCAAAAACAAAAAAATAGAAAGAAAAATCAATCAAAAACTAAATCAAATCAAAACAAAGATTAAATCTTTTGAGTTACCCACGAATTAAAATCAATAAAAATTCTTACTTTTCTTGCAAGTCAACAGGATTGAGATAGAAAAAATGATCAACGAAAACCCAAATCAAAAAATTGTAGAAATGACCAAAGATTCAAAATTTTGATACAAAAGTTGAAATTATTATCAAAATTTCAGAGAAATGGGGAAAATTGATAAAAGAAAAAGAATGAATAATACAATCGAATTGAATTAAAATAATAAAAAGGTTGGTGATTCAATATATTTATATATATATATATATGCTGACAAACATGAGAAGTAGTGAGGAAGATGTTGGACACAATTTTGAAACCCTAGCCGCAATCAGCCCTAATTATCCTATATAATTGGACAAAAGGCAAAATGAAGCTGGAGAGTGGAGACTGGGAAGGAAGGTGGGAATGTATTGAAAAGCAAAAGCCAAAAACCCTGAAGCCCTAAAACCCTAACAAGTTCTTGACATAATTTTGGTCTTAATTTAGGTTAACTTGATTAAGATTGATTAGGTCATGTAATAATGATGTAATTACTGTTCTTGCTTTTGATAGGTGAAAATCATAGGTGGAGTAATACTTTTGGTCATCTTTGGGCCGCACCAATCCAAAATGTGACTAGTACTCTTCAATCTTTATCTTTAATACTCCAAAATTCAATCTTTGTGTTCTTACTAAATTTGATTTCTTATTAAAACATTGAAAGATATGGAAGAAGTAAAATGAGTAAAAATTAGAAGATAGAAAAATTTTTACTCATTAGTGTGATTTCTATATTAATGAACTTTCATATTTGTAGGCAAGTTCTACCTACAATTACATTGAATGCATTCACATTAAGGTAAATCCATAAAAGGAAAATAAAAGAAAAGGTAAGAAGCTTAAACGTAGGAATGACAATGGGTCGAATTCAGCTCAGATTATACTCCCTTCAACTTTGCTCTGGATAAAACTCAGATTATTTTTTTCAATCCCCCTCCGCTCGGAGTTAGATTACGCATACCTCAACTTTACTCAAACTCGAACTTCCAACGGAGTTCGGAATATTAATTATCAAGCAATATTATTATCGATATTACATTATTATATCCACTTTTCGGTACTTATCAAACGTTAATATCATCGCTTTAGCTATGGTCTCAATTAATATATTTTCCCAGCACAACCATCTTCTTAAGTTGAGCCTCATTTCACAAAGTTTTGAAAGTAAAAATTGGTAGTATGATATGTTTTACTAGAGAAAACCTCAATTGTGCTACACAATTATTTGTTTTAAAAAGTTACTTTTCTAAAAATATGTTAATGCAAATTGATAAATGATATTGTAAGGGGAGGTGAATATCTCACTCAAGGATCACAAGTTAAGGTTTAAGTGAAGGTTTATGATATATCAATGTGTAGGAGCTAAATATGCAAGTGTATGATGAATGACAATAATAAAGTAAATAATCAAGACAAGTATTTAAGGTGGTTCCCCAATCTTGGACTACATCCACCATCTAGCCTAGGATTATATTAATTTGTTCAAAAGAGAGAATACAAAACTTAAAGGAACTACAATGGAGATAAGTGTAAGGGAAGAGAGGAGCTCATTAGAGGGTGAACTTGAGTAAGTAAGGTAGCTCACTATAATGGGACTTTGGTGCACATATAACTAAGGATACAAGGGAGTAGATATAAGGGAACATAGGGCTTCAATAGGGGCAGAAAATGTATGAAGCAAAGAGGCAGCATAAACTTAATATCCATGTTTAAGACACTTATCAATACACTCATAACTTAATGCATTGAACATACTCTTAAACACCACCATAAACTTCCCACTTAATGTGCATACTTAATGCACACACTTAACACACATTAATCCACCCATGGGATTCCATCTCTATGCTCACATACTAATGCATAGTCTTAAATGGTGCACTCAAGTCACCAATTACTTCAACAACCCACATTGGGTGAACCTCTTCAATCTTTTGTGTCTTTGTTTATTGCTTTATTTCTTGTTGTTTACATCCTAATTCATAGGAACAAGTTGTTTCATTACATAGAACACCTCTATCATTGTTCTTGGATATTATAGGGATAAAGTTTGAAGCTTTATGCCCTTGAGTGCTTCTTATTTCATTTACAAAGTTAAAGATTTCCTAGGATTTCCGAGTTTCAATAGGGGACTAAAAAATGGGATCACCGTTCAAAAAGCATAGCATTTTGTGTGCATAAATACTGTTATTTACTGCAGTTCTACTGTTGTGAATTGTGATATGAGATTATGTCAAAGAGTGTTGGAATATGAGATTATAACCGTCTCATTCACCCTTTGCCTATATTAACCCTTTTTTGTGCCTTGGGATGTTAACCCAAATTCTATACTTGAGCTTCAACTTACTCTAAGTTTATAACAGTTGCTCCCTAATTATTTTATATTCCAAACACAATTAGCTTACTTCAACATTGTAATTTCTTCATATTTTGTGAGCTTTTGCTTATTGTTTGAACACAATCAAACGCTAGCCCTAGTGAGGATGTAGCAATATTTTGTAAACCTCGTAAGTGTGTTTGTTTATTTTAGCTTGCATTGCTCATTTCGTCTTATTTTATTTGCAAATTGTTCTAGTTCATTTATTGCATCAAACACTATATGTCAATTTTGTGTTGTTGTCTGTTGTATATCGATCACTTCTCTTGTCAGTTCAAGTCTTAATGTGGTTAGATCATATGTTAGAAGTTAGCACACCACTTGTTCATAGGACTGGTAGGAGAGATCTAATGATCATCTCTATGTTTGAAACTATTGCTTGAGTTATTGTCTTAGCTGGTATATTTCGTCATACTGCTGCAACAGGACGAAAGATTAGCTATCATGAGTCGGGTCATTTCAGATTCAATTTTAATCGCCATGCTTATGTAGCTGCTTCCAATTCAAGATCTTTCTTGTTTAGAAAAATCAAGGCTTAGTTATTTGTTACTAATTAAATTGAGCATAATTTTTATCTTCATGGTACTCAACTTGTTTACACTCTATCTATTAGTGGAATTGGTTGATATTTGGGGTTTAGCAGTTAAAGATTAATAATTGAAAACATGAGGAGAGTGAAAAGATAGATTGGTTGGTATAAAATTTACTGTATTTAAAAATAGATACTCTCTTTGACCCATAATTTACTTTGCTATGGAGATTTGCATAAAGATTAAGGAGAGTAAAAAATTGGGTTACACGGTGGGTGTTATGAAATCAAACTTCTGAAAGAAGTAGAGAAAAAACGATTTCTAGAAAGAGCATGTAGCTTATAATTGGATGTTGAATAATAAAATGAGGAATTATCTTTAGTTTTTTTGTTAAAGTTGCAAGAGATAAGAACAGGAAAAAATGGTTTTTCTAATAGCAGGTTTAGGGTTAATTTAAATTCTATCAATTTTTATATTTGCGCAGTTTTACATTCCAATTTCCTTTGACAGCATTATCATTGAGCTTGTGTGCTGCTACAAATGATGTAAGAGCTGCACACAAACAAGAGCATCAAGTGTTTTTCATGGAACATCCAAGCAAGCAGGAAATCTTGGTAATTCTATTCCTTCGAACATGCTCTTGGTATGAAAACTGTACTATGGATCATAAACTCAGAGATCCATCCATTGAGGTACCGAGGAACATTGTGCAAAATATCGTTTGCATCACCACGTGCAATCCTATTGTAATTGAGGTTATTGCAGCCGCAGTGTAGGCTGCGATTGAAGCGCAACTATCAGCATTGATTGCAAAAAGGCCACGAAAATGGAATGATACTTCAACTGCGACTAGTATTTATTTTACTTTGCTGAAGAATAAGGGGAGGTATTGCTGCACCATGAATTAGTTTGCTAATCTCCTTGTGAGTGAGATGTTTTGACCTAAATTGAGGTTGTTGGTGCTTCAACCACTTTTCTAATATTTGCAGAAGTTTCAATCATTGGACTAATATTTATTTACTATTAGTGCGGGACTCAGATGGAGACCAAATGGTTGCCAGAAAAATGCTGAATTAGGTTCAAACCTCGGTTGTGTCATGATGCCATGATAATATGGAGAATCACTAGGCGACTAACTGAAGAAAAGTTGTCATGCTATGGAGTAATGTAAGTAATCTCATTTCATTCTTTGTCTTGCAAGTAGCTTTCTTTAATGCTCTGCAATTTATATACACTGTGGTACGAAGTCTATTGTTCGACAGCGGAAGCAAAGATCGAAAACAATAACGAAAAGCAATAAAAATTAAAATAGACAATAAAGAAATTCAAACCGAGAAATTAACGTGGTTCACTATCAATGTGATAGCTACATCCACCGGCACCGAGAATAAAATTTTCACTATAAGCCGGGAAATTACAAGATGAACAAGAAGCCACAACAATGGCTTTCCAAGCTTTTTCAAGCTTAGTTTTCCTCACTTTGTGTTTTGCATTGCATCCTCTAATTCTAATTACATGAGGCCTTTATATAGTATACCTCATAATGAAATGAAATTAGGGTTAAGAAAATACAAAAGAAACCATTAAAAACTAAGAGTAACCGGCCAAAAATGTGCCAAAACCAACTTCCCGCAAAAATCGCAGTGCTCCGCGGCTCGCGCCCAACAATCTGCCTAAGGTAGAACCTTCTCCGCGCCCCGCGTAAAACTCCGCACCCCGCGCCTCCGAGCCTCACGTAAAACTCCTCGGCCTGCGCACAACCTTCTGCCTGACGACCTGCGTTATCCATTTCCCAAATCTTCATCCCATATAATGACTTTTTCGAGTCACTATATTTCAACAAAATCCAATGTCTATAAATGCACAAGTGTATTTTTTTGTTTACTAGTAATATCAGGTCTCTATATATTCTGTGATGAATTCCGATAGGACTTGTGTATTGTGCATTTATATACAGCTTTCAAATGTATTGTGCATTTTATGGGACCCAGTAGCTGGATAATAAACTGTAAGTCGAACTTCTATTCTCAATATGGCAAGTTTTATTCAGGGGAAAGATAAATTTGTTTGAAATTACTTTTTGTGCTTTAAAATGTTCTAAGAAAATTAACAGAAGAATTGGTGTTAATAATGGTGACTCAAACTTGCTAGCACCTTTGATAGAAGATGGGTTCAGGTCAGAGAGTACTCTGCGGGGTGCGGAGTTGACTCTTCCTCAAGTCCGCGGGGCGCGGAGTTGCTTCTGATCTCACTCTGCGGCTCGCGTAGTTTTACACGGGTCGCGCAATTGAAGTTTCTTTTCACGGGAAACGTCTTTTAGGACGGTTACCTTTCTTTGTAGTCGGTTATTTGTGGTTACTTAGTTCCTAAAACTGTCTTTCAAGTTGATTTATTATAAATACACCCTCTTGTTAGCACTAGGGAATTATGATTCATAAATTGAGAGAGAGATCACAAGAGAGCCATCGTAATTTGTGAGCGTGATTGTAATTCATCTTGTATTCTTTGCGATTAGAGTGAAATTGTTTATTCTCGGTGCCGGTGGACGTAGCTATCACATTGATAGTGAACCACGTTAAATTTCTTGTGTCATTTTCTTATTGTTTGCATTGAATTTCCCGTTGTTTTATTGTTGTTCATCGACCTTGCTTCCGCTGTCGCACAACAAGTGGCATCAAGAGCTCAGGTTTTAATTCCTTGGAGAGTTTTTTGAGTGAAACAATGTCCGAAGATTCTACAATAAGAATTGAGAAATTTACCGGGAAAAATAGCTTCGGGCTATGGCAAATAAAGATGAAGGCTCTGTTGAAACAGCAGCAAATCTAGCGTTCGTTGGCTTTATGGAGTACCACTGCGGGGTCGGATGATGGATTAACCGACGGGCAATTAGCAGTAATGGAAGAAAAGACTCATTCTACCATTTTGCTAAGTTTGAATGATCACATCATCACGGAGGTCGCTGATCAGGCTACATCGGCGGAACTTTGGATGAATTTGGAGTCATTGTATATGACTAAGTCGCTGACCAACAAACTATTGTTGAAGCAGCGGTTGTTCAGCCTCCGAATGCAATCAGTTACTTCCTTACGGGAACATCTTGAAAAACTTAACTCTATTTTACTGGATTTGCGTAACTTAGATGTTAAAGTAGATGATGAGGATGCTGCGTTGATTTTACTTGTGTCTCTACCGTTTAGCTATGAGAATTTTGTGGAGTCGTTTGTTGTTGGTAAAGACTCCCTGACCCTAGAAGAAGTGAAGGCAGCACTTCATACTAGGGAACTTCGTCAAAAGGCTATAGGTGATAACGGGGATAGTGGCAATGGGTTGTTAAGTCCGGGAAGTCTAAAAAGAAGAAGGGGGTACAATACTGGGTCGGGTGCTAGAAGCGGCAATGAGGGATCTGGTAAGACTGCGGGGAAAGACCTATTATTACTGCAAAGAACCGTGTCACTTTAAGGCTAATTGTCCGGTGAGGAAGGGCAGGTCCCAAGCTGCTGTAGTTGAAGTAAAACCGAAGGAGAACTATAATTCGGAGGAAGACTTGGCATTAGTGAGTTTTGCTAAGTCTGGGGATCTTTCTGATGATTGGGTTCTAGATTCGGGGTGTTTGTTCCATATGAGTCCGCGTCGAGATTGGTTTGACACGTATGAGTCTTGCAATAGGGGTAATGTTATTGTAGGTAATAACGCACCTTGTAAGGTTACGGGTATCGGATCCATAAGATTGAGGACTAGAGATGGGCAAAAGTTAACATTGACTAGGGTGCGACATGTCCTTGCTTTGGGGAAGAATCTGATTTCATTGGGTACCTTGGATGATTTGGGGTACAATGGAACGTTTTCAGATGGGGAGCTGTCCATTTATCGAGGTTCGGAGTTGGTACTTAAGGGTATCAAGAGGATCACCCTCTATGTCTTTGAGGGTGTCACACTGTCTAGTTCTGTGGTTTGCGCATCAGTATCTCACTAGGAGATGACCAAGATTTGGCACATGAGGGTTGGTCATATGGGGGAGAAAGGGATGCAGCTTTTGTCTAAGAGGGGTCTATTATCTGGGATCAAGGTTGCCAACCTTGAATTTTGTGAGCATTGTGTGTTTGGGAAGAAACACAGGTCAAAGTTCAGCAAGGGTGCTCACATTACTAATGAAGTGCTCGATTATGTCCATTCAGATTGCTGGGGTCCATCTAGGATTGAAGGTATGGGAGGTTTTCGCTATTTTGTGTCATTTGTAGATGACAAATCCCGATACACATGGCTTAGGTTGCTTAAGTCAAAGGATGAGGCCTTCAAAGCTTTTAAGCAATGGAAAGCTTTGGTGGAGAATCGACAGGGTAGGAAGATCAAGAAGCTATGAACAAACAATAGGCTAGAGTTTTGCAAAGAGGAGTTTAGTCAGTTCTATGCAGATGAGGGTATTGGTCGGCATCATACCGTCATGATGACACCACAGCAGAACGGTGTTGCAGATTGGGTTAATCAGACACTGCTTGAAAGAGTTCGATGCATGCTCTCTAATGCAGGGCTTGGGAGGAGGTATTGGAGTGAAGCTGGGATGACAGCTAGTTATATCATCAATAGGGGTCCTCATTCGGGAATTGACTTCAAAATCCCGTTTGAGATCTGGAGTGGTAAGTTGCCTAGTTTCTCTAATTTGAAGATTTTTGGCTGTGTTGCTTATTATCATGTTAGTGAGGGTAAACTGGATCCACGAGCCAAGACGGGGTGTTTTGTTGGGTACGGTGCTGGTGTGAAGGGGTTTTGGATCTATTCACCTTCGGAGCGTCGGGTCATTCTTAGTAGGGATGTCACTTTTGATGAGAGCACCATGTATTCCAAGAAGAGCTCGGAGTCTTCTGATTTGGGAAAAGAAGGGGAGAACTTGCTGCAGACAAATGGAGTACTTGAGGTACATCAGTCATCCATTGCTGATTTACCTCGAGTGCAATTTATTGATGATGATGCTGAGGTTCCAGTGCCGAGTACTCATGAACCTGAGGTTGTTCCATCTTCTCCTAACTCTAGGGAGGAGGTGGTGCAGTCTAATCAGGGGTCATCTAGTCAATCCGACACCATTCTTGAGAGACCTAGATGAGTTATCAAGAAGCCTATTAGGTTGATTGAAGAGATGGAAGGAAGGAGTTGCTTTGTTGAGAATTTGACAGGTTATGCATTAAGTGTAGCTGATGATGTAGAGTCATATGAACCTGCCACGTATAAACAAGCAATTAGTTGTAGTGAGTCTGCGCAATGGCTTGCTGCAATGGGTGAAGAGATGCAATCTCTTTACAAGAACAAAGTGTAGGAACTTGTGAAGGTACCAGAGGGGAGAAAACATGTAGGGTGTAAGTGGATCTTTAAGAAGAAAGAAGGGTCATCTGAATCTAAGAAAGTTCGTTTTAAGGCTAGTTAGTCGCAAAGGGGTTCAGTTAGGTAGAAGGGGTTGACTTTGTGGAGATATTCTCACCGGTGGTTCGACATACTTCTATTCGTGTGCTATTGTCAATTGTAGCACATTATGACCTTGAGCTGGAGCAGCTGGATGTTAAGACGACTTTCCTTCATGGCGATTTGGAGGAGAAGATTTTGATGAAGAAGCCCGAGGGGTTCAAGATTCCAGGGAAAGAGCACTATGCATGCAGATTGCTAAATTCGTTGTATGGACTTAAGCAATCCCCTCGACAGTGGTACAAGAGGTTTGATTCTTTTATGGTTTTGCATGATTTTGATAGGAATTCGTATGATTGATGTGTGTATCATAGTAAGCTGGATGACGGTTCCATGATTTATTTGTTGTTATATGTTGATGACATGCTTGTTGTCACAAAGAATAAATCGGATATTGCTAGACTTAAAGAGTTGCTTAGCTCGGAATTTGACATGAAAGATTTGAGTCCAGCTAAAAAGATTTTGGGTATGGAGATCTATAGGGATCGGGCTAGAGGTAAGCTTTTCTTAACTCTGAAAAGTTACATCAAAAGGATTTTATCTCGTTTTAGGATGGAGAAATCGAAGCCTATAAGTACACCAACATCTATGAGCTGTAAATTGTCTTTGTCCATGTCACCTCAAACTGAGGAGGAGTTGGCTTATATGTCTAGGGTCCCTTATGCCAATGCTGTTGGCTGTTTGATGTATGCTATGGTCTGTACTAGGCCGAATATTGCGCACGCTGTCAGTGTTGTGAGTAGGTTCATGGCTCGACCTGGGAGAGAGCACTGGCAGGGGGTGAAAAGGATTTTTCGCTATTTGAGAGTAACAACTGATATTGGTCTTGTGTATGGGAATGGTAAGGAGTGTTTGGTAACTGGATATAGTGATTCTGATTATGCAGCTGATGTGGATACCAGGAGGTCGGTGACCGGGTATGTGTTTACTTTGGGTGGTTCTGTGGTTAGTTGGAAGTCTACATTCAATCTTCGGTTACGTTGTCTACTACTGAAACTGAGTACATGGCTTTAACTTCTGCAGCTAAGGAGTCTATATGGCTCAAAGGCCTTGTAGGTGAGCTTCTGTTGTGAGCATGTTGGCCTTAAGGTGGAGCTTGCCCGGGGCTTGTGATGCAGGTGGAACATTATGAGTTGTTATACTTGGTGACAAGTAGGTGATAGGTCTTGGTTGGAGACTTGTCGGGATGAGTCTTGGTTGAAGATTTATCGGGATGTACGGCTTATGCATGAGCTTTACATCGGGTTTTGGCTTGAGATATGTTCACTATGTGTTGATGAGTTCGTTTGCTAAATACGAGTTTTCGTCAAGGTGGAGATTCTTATTAATGGTGACTCAAACTTGCTAGCACCATTGGAAGAAGATGGCTTCAGGTCAGAAAGTACTCCGCGGGGCGCGGAGTTGACTCTGCCTCAGGTTCGCAGGGCGCGGAGTTGCTTCTGATCTCACTCTGCGGCTCGCGTAGTTTTACACGGGTCGCGCGATTGAAGTTTCTTTTCACGGGAAACGTCTTTTGGAACGGTTACCTTTATTTGTGGTCGGTCATTTGTAGTTACTTAGTTCCTAAAACTGTCTTTCAAGTTGATTTATTATAAATACACCCTCTTGTTAGCACTAGGGAATTATGATTCACAAATTGAGAGAGAGATCACAAGAGAGCCATCATAATTTGTGAGCGTGATTGTAATTCATCTTGTATTCTTTGCGATCAGAGTGAAATTGTTTGTTCTCGGTGCCGGTGGACGTAGCTATCACATTAATAGTAAACCACGTTAAATTTCTTGTGTCATTTTCTTATTGTTTGCATTGAATTTCCTGTTGTTTTATTGTTGTTCATCGATCTTGCTTCCGCTGTCGCACAACAATTGGAAAAGAAGATCCCGATTGATGGATTGCAACTTGCAAGTGTGGACATTGAGTCGTCTATTTTTGTGAATTTATTGTGAAATATTAGTAATTTATGATGTTTTTAAGTCACATCCTTGAAACATCAAACATATTAAGATGCCATTTGTCCAGTGCCAAGTGGCGCTCTTATCTAAGCGAAATTTGGAAGTTCAATGTATACAACTTTGCCTTTATATTGTCTTGTAGGCTATTTTTGTTTGGCTCTTGATGCCAAACATTCATTGCAAATTTAGATAGAAAAAAATGATTTGATGCGCCATTTTAACTATAATTCACTATAATTTGAAATCACAGAATTATAATTATTGGCTCCATCAAGTATAGAAGAACGCATTGAACATACCCCATCATATAATAATGATTTTAGAAGCACAGAAGAACCCACAAAATCAGAACTCGGGGAGTTTTCTATGTTTGGCCATAATATTATCATAGGAGTACTGTTGGCTGCAGCTTAATCAGTTGCTGATACATGCATCACATTATGTAACTTGTAAGACCAATATCACAACAAGTGATCCAATAAACTTATGTGACATGAATCGCCATTTTTACCTCGCTATTTTTACACTTGTCAAAATGAGCCTAAAGCAAAGCATGTGGTTCCTATCTATATGCTGCTATCCTTTACGATTTTATACTAAAAGGAGCTAAAAAAGTTTAGAAATAGGTCCCTTGAAGGCAAAACAAATTAAGCTAGATAAGCCTACCTTCAGAACTAAACTAGGCTTGAGTGATTCCTACTCATCCCACATCGATAAACTGAAAAAATGGTGTGCACGCTTTATAAGTTATTAGAGACCTTTTTCCCATTGCCATATGGTTTTGGGATGGTATATATCTCATTGGCTTATGAAGTGTGTGCACTTGTGTCCCTCCGTTAATATGCTGGCATTCACAATAAGTCCAGCCTAATTTAACAATTCCTTGAATTTATGTTTATATGATAATTCATAGACGTTTCTAAAATACTTAGCATCCAAAATTGGAGGAGTTGAACAAAATTGAACAGAAAAATAGCCTTCTTGGGCTTCACTTCATTCCGTAGCACCTTACAATAACAAAACTTACAATTCTAATTTATGGGGAATTAATTTTTTTTTTTACATTCCCTAGAAAGAGGTGCTATGACTCATGAAGTTTACATTAGAAACCGAGATGGATCCTTGTAACCTCTCTAAAAATCCCCTCGCTGCTACATTGCTCCACCTGCCAATAGAAAAACAAAAAAAAAAAAAATTCCTTAGACATGTTTTTTTATTACACCATAAAATTCCTTTTTACCATAAAAGGATCCTTGTAACCCTAAAACAATTGTATGTATACGAACATTTGTAATAACAAAGATTTGTTTCCATTTTAACCCTTGATTAGATATGTTTTCTTAATTCTCCACAACATTCTTTTTTACCGTAAAAGGATTGTATGTATACAACCATTTGTTAGAACAAAGAGGTTGTTTTTAATTGACCATTGATTAGATATGTTTTCTTAAAATCAGTAAAGATATTGAATTAACTCAACTAGATCATATGAATTTCACAAGTGAATGAAAGAAAAACAACTTATATTATGCAAGAGATATTTTACCAAAATCCCTTGGTAAGCTGCACTTGTAGCATTCCATCCTGCACGCATAGTTGTGTAAACCACACCCAGGTCTGCAGCCATAGACAAGTCCATATTAGTAATCAAGCAGAATTGCAGCTTTAGAAATGATATTTCAAGTTCAGACTTCTATGGAGTTTTTTTTTTTTTTTTTTTTGGAATTACCTCATACAAATCCAATCACCAGCTTTCCACCCAGGAAGTAGTTGTTGCTGTTGATCTGAGCTGTATACTCCGGCTCCCATCATGTCACCAGTTCCATAACCAACACCAACAGTCCCATATTCGCATTTAAGGTTTCCACATCGGAAACAGCTTGTACGGCTAGCGTAATTGTGAGCTCCGCAGTTCATGCTCTGGCAGTACCAATCTCCGGCCAACACCTCTGTCCTGTTAAGTTTTGTGCTAGCAATATAATATGGGATATCATCCTGGCTTCCGTACTTAGGAAAACTACACTTCTGGCATGATTCCCGCTTCTTAAAGTTCACATGGTTGCATGCACCACACAACCAATCCCCTGGAGAGCTCATTGTTGTCTTTACCTGTACTTAAAACCAACAGGAAGAGCCAAAAACTGATCAATAATTTTGTTCTAGTCACTTAAAACCGTAATTTTATTCCTTTTTCTAAATTTAAATATATGTTTTACATTTTCAGTTTTGTGAGAATTGTTCATTCTCCAGCCAGTAGTTATTTGGTTTGAATTTTAATGGACATTTTTTGTTTATGTGAAGTTCCAAATTACAGTTGTTAGCCTCAATTTCTAACAATCTATTTGCTATTACGAGAGTATGGTTGCGTATATCCGACACCTTTATGGTATTGGGATGATAGAATGTTGTTTCGTTATGTATGAACCCCAACAAACTTCATTAGTGAAACCAATAGGCTTAATGATGCAATAATCAAAGTGTTGTTTCCTAAGGAGTTGAATATGAACTAACCTGCAGAGAAAAAGGGAATGACTGGTAGTAGTGACTGCTGAGTGTGGTTAGCTAGAGAAGTGTTTGAAGTTGGTGGGTGTTTAGTCTGCTAAGTGGTGAGCCTTTTTATAGTAGTTGAGGGACCTTTTTTAGGTGGGGTCCTGAGTATAATGTGCACATCATGCTGTAGGAGTAAGTTTCCTTTCCTAACGGTTCCCGTTTTTCTCTTGAGTCGTTTTCTTAAAATTGGGATTTCCCGGTATGGGCAAACACTATTTAAGGATATATTTCAGGGGGTCCGAACTCTGGTACATTTCAGAAAAGGGAAGTTTACTCTGTACACATCCTCATTTATGTGAGAGGCCAATTATTTTTTTTATCCTTCTCTGCTTTATTCCCTCTTTATATTTCTTCACATTTCCACAGATATCCAATACTATGAAGGGGCTATTTGGGGTGGGAGCATTGTGCACAAGCATTACAAATGTTTGTAGACGTTTTCTAATATAATACATGCCATTGCCATGCATGCAGCAACTCTTTAGATCTTAGCATCTTTGTTTGTTGCATGTTTATCAATTACTTGCTATTTATTGTATTATACATTGCAAGGAACATGTTTGTTATGTAGATGTAATTCTCCATGTTTAGGAAATATTTTATAAATACTTGTCATAGAATATGATTAGGCTTGCGCCACTTTGAATTTATTCCCGTAATATAAATGTATGTACTCTGTCTGTTTCAAATCACTTGCAATATTGAACATATTACACTATTCGTTTATCCCTCTTGATTAGAGATTAATTTTCAAACTATAAGGTAAAACCATTGTTACCTGAAACGACATTCGATTTGGAATGAGGAACGGGAACACGGAACGCAACCTAGATTGACTAGAGAACGATTGGGTACGAGATACATTATATATATATATATATATATATATATATATATATATATATATATATATATATATATATATATATATATATATATATATATATATATGAAAACAAAATTAAATTAAAATGATTATTTTACTTTAAGAAATTATTATTAAGTGGAATTTTTTTAGATTTTTAGGTTTCATCTCATTTTTTTCTACCTTCTTTTTTCTTTAATTTGTAAATAAAGGCCAAAGTACCTTTTAAAAAGAATCTTCTATACCGGGACGTCACCATGAGCCATTTGGATTGCGTTTCGTGTTGATTGGGATGAACGTTCTCGGATTGTGGAACGTGGGTACGTTCCACGTTCCATGTAACTATAGGTAAAACATAGTCAAGTGAGATCTTGTTTGATTCGTCTCAATAATGTAAAGATTATTAATATCAGATTTTCGTAACTTTTTATTATAAATAATTAAATATACTAATAATTAAATTAGTACATTGGATTGCATAAAATATCAAATATTGCTAGTAAATTTGAGACAAAGATTACTGTCAATAAGAACTAATTAAGCAAGTTGTGATTTGTAAGACAACTGTCAAGTCTCAATGACTAACTTAATTAGTAAATAAAATTATCATATTCTTGAACTCAAAATAAGAAAGGGAGAAAATATCAAAGGATTCCTCTCTTTCTAGTTTTGACACCGTAATTTTCTTTTTCAAGTTTCCTCTTACTGTAAAAAAGCATCCACGTGCAGTGATGCAACTAGTTGAAGACTATTGGAATAGCATGTTAGGGCATCAAAATTAAGGCATTAAAAGCTTTTGTTAATATTTAGATTGAGTTTATTCTTTAAAAAAAAAATATTTATATTGAGTTATAGATGATATTTGCTATTAAAGATCGATGAGAAACAACTTTTTGTTATCATGAGATGAAGATTATGTATGATAAGGCTCCAAATCTAGCCTAGATGGGAGCTTAAATGAGAGTTATCAATTGCATTGCGATAATAAAATGTCGACCTCAATCTTTTTATATTAAGCCTTCTGACATTGTTGTTGTTGTGTGTTTGTTAGCTTAACGCGTAGAGAACGTATATGAAGGAAGGGCTACAGGGATTATGGATGTATGGTTGCTATCAGGATGGGGATTCTTTTCAGTATTATTTGTGAAGCCATTTGTGCAATGACCACTGGTAGAGAATAAAAGAATGGGAGTGAAGGCTCATCTGTCTTTAAGGTTTTTCCTTTATTTCTTCTTCATGTGAAGAATATTCAGCGTGCTTGGTTAAAAGCTTGATGATGAGGATTCTCTCTTATCAAAATTTGGAGTCAACAACATACAACCAACTTAAGCGGAAAATCGACAGTGTTTGCCATGTCAGCATGTGGTCTTCCGTCTCCCCATGGGGGTGGTATGGCCTCCATGCTGTTTTTTTGTTTCTATGTTTTGCCACTACAGTATATTCTCTTCCAAGTCGTATCTTTGAGCCATAGAATGAGAACCTTATTTTAGCTGTAAAACCTATAATCTATTATCTAAAATCGTTCTTTTCACTGCACTGCATCATTTGGAACTTGAGCCACCTGAAATAACAGATTTGAGTGTGATGCACAGTAAAAAATGTGGTTTAGGTCGCACAGTTGCAGCAACAGTCATAGTTTTCTGATAATGTAGTAATGATTTCTACTGAAAATTATATGTTTGTTGTAACTATGCGATGTACTTTTTACACTTATAAGATGTGGCTATTTTCGGTTTAGTTGATTTAAAAGCATTTACAAGATACGATATGATATAATAGGCTTAGTTTTGGACGATGGGAAAATAGTAAGCATAAAAACCTCATGTGAAAATTAGCCAAAAGAATCATAATTTGAGTTATATGAAGTATGCTGAATTGCATATAGCTTTGTGCTTTATAATTGCAGAATGGGAGTTTTCTGACAATCGAACCACAACTGCAGCCTTTCAGCCTGCAGGTATCCTGACAGTTTCGTTTATATACCTTCTGTATATCTTGGTCCTTAGACTGCAAAATATTCCTTTCTTTTAAGTCAAAGAACCAACTTAATCAAATGCTTAAGTTGATGGTTGCGGCCCCAGGATATGTTATATACTTTAACACACCTCCTCACACGAGTTGGGCTAGAATTGTGGATGCACATTAGCGATGAATTTTCCACTTTGAATGAGGGGTGGTTGAGATTCGAACCTGTGACCTCTTGTCACGCTGGCTTCTGATACCATGTCAAAACTCAACCAAAAGATTAAGCTGATGATTGCGGCCCCAAGATATGTAACATACTCTAACATTTCCTTTTGTATCTTTGGGTAGGTGAGCATTTTGTTCCTAAGAATATACTCCAGTTACCAGTACGATCAGAGTATTAGTTCTTATGTATTAGTTTTCATGAAGTACTAAATAATAGAATATATAACATATCTTTGGGTTACCACTATGATCTTAAGCTTTGAGTTATAGCCCTATAGTATGTTATATACTCATCATTAAATCATACATATCCCATGCATGAAGTGATCAATTAATATACCCCGTAACATGGGATTAGATTGATTGACAATATTTGAGGATTTGAACAGCATTTCAGTGATCAAACAATATCTTGAGACTTTTTCTTTTCTTTCACTTACTTTTCTTTTAACTTCAACAAAATGCATGAAGACTGTTTTCACAGCATTGAGATGTTTTCATTCCCTATTTTCACGGTAATTATATGAAATCTTTTGGGAAAAACACACTCAAAACATCTTGTATGATCATCTCCCTGAGACAAGTCCATACATTAGCCTAATTTTCTAATTAATCACTTTAATATTGTAAGAGATCACTTTAAGGCTATAAGTGATTATTATTCTAAGACTATATAAAGTAATTACTTTAAAATAATAAGTGATCACTTTAAGATAATAAATTTACATTGAACTAATTTAATAAAGATCGTCTAACCGTGAGACCGTCTTATTTGAGAATTTGTAAAACACAAATAGGAGTGGAAGTCCCACGTTTTGCACTGACGTTGTGTGCATCAGATTCACTATATATCCTTTCACATCAGAAGATTGAAAGTTTTTAAAAGAAGCTGTCCCCTATCAAATAACATCTGCCCCTCATAACACCTTACTAGAAGTGGATATTGGATGATTGAAGAGAATAAAAAACTTTACATTGCAAGTGGGAATCTCAAAAGATAAGGGTCAATTTTTCCAGATTAATTCACCAGCTTATGTTAACTGCTAATATGTAGTATGATTTGTTCGGCCATGATAATTCATCAGATAGTCATCCCATGGGCCTAGTCGTGTGGACACACGTGGAATTGCGTCCACAAACGCACGGATAATGAGCGTTGACTTATACACACACTTGATGATATTCATTCATTCTCAAAACTATATGGTATAAAGAGAATTAGCCATCAAACATTATATACAAACATTATATGATATGATGTTTACTGAAGATCAAATGAACATAAATAGAAATAAAACAAAAGGTCATAATAATTTACTGCTTTAGAATCCTGTTCAAGTGGACTGCATCAAATAGGTCAATTACGTTATTAATGTCACTGATTTTTTTATGATTGCTAATAATCACAGATATTCTGGTATTTGAAGATGAAATGAAACAAAAGATCTTTTAGTTTGGATTCTGTAAGTAATTTTCAAGTTATGGAATCCTGTTTAAAGAAGCAACATGAAAAAGATTGAGGGTAGAAGGGAACAATGAAGATGATGTTAACATTCATGTCCCTTCAAAGGAAGCCTACATTTTGTAATAAAAGGCGCTTCATTTGTTCACTAAACTAAAACCATTAAAAGTTCACATGATTACCTTACTAGCTCTTTCATAGAGAATCGTTTCTTTTATCACGTGTACTGTAGAAATTATTGTTTTTAAGGACCGGATACAATTAACCCTATGCAAACCTGACTTGTGTAAGAAAATGATTGTTAATGAGATTACTAGTGAGATTTGAAGTTGTAATTAAGCCTTTCATTTCCAAGAATAGTACAAGACTAACAAACGTAAGCTAGCTCAGAGGAGTGTCTTTGAGGACCATCTTCGATACATAAGTCAATAATGATGATAAAAAGAGCGCCTAGATTATCACTAACAGGAAACTCGAGCTTTTTATGGCTTGTGGTTATTTGTGAGTACAATTTTTAATGAATGAATGTTTGATGTTCAGTGAAAAATAAACATTGAGACATTTCAAATTATGGGTAATTAAACCTGAAGCTTTTGTTGCTGTTCTGTTTCTGACAATATATATAGCTTTGTTTCTTAGGGTGGGGGTTCTTTTCAGGGGAGAAAAGGGGACTGGAATTGTGGTGTATGCAAGCACATTAAATTTAAGAAGATGGGTTTTGTGTCAACGATGTGGGTATGCCACGTACCGAGGGAAAGTCGTTTTGTGAGCATATCGATACAACAGCAACACTAGCAGGACAGAAGTATTGGCAGGGGACTGTTATTGTCTGGGCTTTGAATTGCGGGACGAACAACTTTGCTAGTAGGACGAGCAGTTTCAGGTGTGGAGTCCAGAAATCTGAGTACATTCATGGATGTTGTGGAGCAAGCAGTGACAGTGCTTGTCCTCCGGTGCTAGCTTTGTAAGAAGACTGTATTAAGAGAAGCATCGAAGATTCTGCTTTTTCAATCGCAATTACTTTGTCGATAATTTTATCAATTTCAAATTCAACTTGAAAATTTGAGGCTTGGATTATGTTTTTTCAGTCCACCTCCATTCGGAGTCGTATTATGCATACTCTAATTTTGATCCAACTCGGATTCTTGGACCTCCAAAGAGTTCGGATTATTAACAAGCTTTATTCTTATCGCTATTATACTAATGATTTAAAAGCATAAAAACTAATAGAGTAGCCTTTCAAATTCAACTTGACAAAGAAAATATGTTATTCAAATTGCAGAATTGCAATTAAAATCGATAGAAATGTATAGAATCGTAGAATAGCAATTAGAACATATGATTAAACAGATTCTGCACGATTCTTAAAATACTCCACAAAAATGCTAAATTGGGTCTTAGTCTGCCAAATAAGCTATATCTCTTGACCCCGATTTCTACTTTTTTGCTTTCGAATGCTTAAATTAAGACTATTGACCACAATATGACTCTTAGCTTTTAATGAAAAACCTTACTACCTTAGAGCTGTCTTTTTTTTTATTTAGCTTACGAATTAAGTCTAGGTTTCATTTGGTGTTGTTTACTTATAAATAATTGAAATGGTATTTATAATTGATGATTTTTGAATTATCGATTGTGAAAACCATTGAGTTTTTTTCATTTGTAGTTAAGAAATTATTATAGCTTTAAAATTGTTACAATATAATGTGGCTTTAATAAACCTATAACGAGACCACTATACTTGGCATTGCTTGATTTAATAATGATCATTGTTACTATATCAACTTGTGTTCATTTTACTAAATTATTGATTATATGTTTAGTGCAAATCTTTTTATGTTTGTCAATTTATAAAAATAATAGAAAAAAGAAAACAAATAAGAAGTATATATGTATTTTTTGAATGAAAAAATGTTTTTGAATATTAAATAAATTTTAAATGTTTTTTTACAATGAAAAATGGCTAAAGAATATACATAAGCAATTACAACTCTTATTCTTCCAAAATTCTTGAATCATTCAATTCTTTGATACGACTCTGACTTGTTTTCAATTTGAGCTAAATTTGCTCTTTATAACACTTTGGCTATAATTCACTTAATTTCTTTTTTAATATTCAATTATGAAACCAAAAAATATTGTGTTTAAAACTTTGAGTATTATAATTGTAATCAATTCAAAGTTATGTGTGGCGTCGCGTTGAGTCGGATCGAAATCGGAGTCGAGTCGGAGTATCGGATTTTTTATGACGACCAACTCCGGTCCATCTCTAAATTGAACTCGAACTATTGACAATAAAGCAAGCTCGTTTTTTATCCCAACTGGCGTAAAGCTTAAAGGGACAACCATCAACACACCTTACACCAAGCTTATTCAATTTAGACTTGTCACTCAAATAAAATTTTACATTCCCTCCTTGATGAATTGCATATTTCCTTACCACCTCCTTAAATTCTACTGGGGTGCTAAAAACTTGCCCAATAATCCATTTGAACCTCTTAAAATCGGTAGTAGCATCCTCATCTTCATCATTACTATTTTCATACTCAGATAAACCCTGTGTGTTACTACACTCACCCAATTTCAAAACAGAATCACCCACTTACGCTACTTCTTCGAATGACAATGAGAAATCTTGACTATGCACAAGCTCCTCTGAAATTCCATCCTCATCTTCATCCTCATACGATAGCTCATAATCAAAATCATCCTCCTCAGATGCATCTTCATCACTTACCTCAGCACTATTACCAAAATGTGGCTTATCATCAGAAAAATCATATTCAAGAGGTACGCAACTTTCACTAAGGGATTGTTTTGCCTTAGATGCTCTCTTAGGGGTCAACTTTTTTCTATTCCCAAAAGTGGACAAAACTTCACTACCTTTAGTACCTCTTTTTGATATTTCTAGAACCAACATCTCATTATCCTTATCATTAACTACATACACAGATAATGCTCTATTTTCAGCAGCTATTTCAGTCATTTTCCCAACACAAATATCATCGATAACTCTCTTTAACCCTTCCAAAAAGCTAACAGCATTAGGTAATTGATACCAAAGACAAAACTCATGTTTTACCCCAAGATCCTCCTTTACAATTCCTTCTAACTCAAAAAATGACATCTTATATAGGTCTATGGAGATGGTTTTACATATACCATACACATACTCAAAGCCCACAACTCCTTTTTTTAATACCCCATCATACCAAAACATCAAAGTAATTGAATCATTCAAATTAGCCTAAAAACAAGCAAAAAATACTAAATTACATCCATTTTCAAAGGCATTAACGTTTTTAATCAACATCAAACAATAATCATGTATGGATTAACAACATGGAAACAAAATTCCATCCATTTTCGAGTAAATGGATAGAGAATTTCATCCATTTTCGGCTAAATGGATAAAAACAATAAATTACATCCATTTTCAAAGGCATAAACGTGGTTAATCAATCAAACAATAATCATGTATGGATTAACAAAATAGATACAAACATCCATCCATTTTCGAGTAAATGGACACATAATTTTATCCATTTTCGCCTAAATGGATACAAGCCCTAATTTTTGGGATTGAAACAAAATTTAGGGATTTATATTGGAAATGAGAAGAATTAACTAACCATGAATGAGAAGAATCAATGGAAATCACGAGCTTGAGGAAGATGATTGAAGAACAAGCCCTAATTTTCGCTGCGTGAGGAAGATGAGTGCTCTGCTCTGCGTGAGGAAGATGAGTGCTCTGCTTCTGTTTCCTTAGTTAGTTTCATCAGTGCTTCTGTTTCCTTACTAAGTTTCATCAGCAAAAAAAAAGATTTTAAAAAGAATGTGTAAGTTTACCGGTAACAGGTAAACTGGTATGCCAGCGGAAAATATGTATCAAAGTTCGTATTATTCATGGTTAATTGAAAGTTCGTATTATTGTAGGAAAATCAATGAAAGTTCGTATTATTCAGGGTAATTTTTCCTATTTTTTATTTTAATTCAATTATTTTAATACTTTTAGTTCAATAATAATGAATTTTGATTTTTTAATTAATAACAAATTTAAGGGAATTTTTACAAAAGTGGCAACTAGCAACACAATAAAAATAATGGCGGTTACTTTCACCTCTAAGAGACGAGAAACTAAAAAGTTACTAAATTTTAGGAAAAATTGATTGATTGGGTCGAGTTAAACTTAATTAGGTCTAAGGATATTCAAAGTCAGATACTTCCTTCGTTCTGAAATACTCACTACATAATGGTTTTTAACACTATTCATCGTTTAAGCTTATTTTATATATTGCGGCTAATGTGTTAGAAAAAATATAGTCAAATGGGATCTTGTTTGAATCATTTAATCTCATACTTTTATAATATTATCTTTTATAATTTTTAGATGTGTATAGTTCAATATATAAATGATCAAAATAACACATAGATTGTGCACAAAGTCAAATATAGCAAGTATAGTGGAACGGAGGAAGTATTATTTTTCTCGAATTCAAATCGGATTAAATTCCTAGAATTGGGTCGGATTACGGGCGAATTTGAACTGAATTGTCATACATGACATTTGATTTCTATTGATTAATTAGGAAAAGCGTGGTAAAGCTTCTGATTCTGCAAGCAAAAGGAAGTTTTACCATCGCTTGGGCCAGAAAACGTACGATGAGGTCGGAAAAGAGTGGGTGGATGCGGGTTTATACCCCAATCAAAGTTCATCCACGCCCTCATCTACGACTACCTCCGCATCCGTGAATACTCCTGCTGGAGATCGAGTGCGTGATTGGTATTGCGGGCTTCATTCCCGAGATGCAAGTGGTAAATTTACCATTAATGATCCGAGAACGAAGAAGGTTGTTGATGCTGTGGTGAGTTTTGAAATTATTAAGTATATTCTTGATTTGTTTTGTATTCTTTGGCTTTGATATACTTATACTAATTACTATATATGTCACTTTTTATTTGAACAGATGGGCTGGAAGGAAAAAGAAGCTACAGGGGAGTTCACCCCAAGAGGCAATGTTGACGCATTGCATATGGTCTTAGGGAAAGACCACAGTGGGCGGGTAGTCGGAAAAGGAGGCGTCCGCGTGGGGTTAAAGAAGGCATTCGGCAAAAAGTGTGTTGCTACTTAATCCCGAACGGCGCTGCGAGATGAAGTGGCAACCCTCCGAGCGGAGATTACGAAGGACGTTCTCGCCAAGCTGGTCGCCGTGTTGCAGAAGATGGGAGCACCCATTGTTGACTTGGCAAACCTGATTGTCGAGGATTAGGAAAGTCAACATGGGAATCCTAACGCTTCGGTCGAGCCAACACCCGAGCCCATTACCCCCGTAGCACCCCAGCTCATTACTAATACCCCTGAAGGGGAAAACCCCACACCGGAGAACATAAACTCCGTTGCTCAAAATCCGGAGCCAACTCTAGAGCCAGTGCTACAGGTACATAGTTTTTAAATATATAAGCACTTATTAATTTAAACTGCAACGCGTTTTAATATTTTATTATGATGCTTATTATACTAGTCGACACAATTTTAAGGAGGCGACTCCTTGTTCTCTTTTGCTGCCTCAGTTAGGTGTTGCTAGTGATGGCGACTTAACTGTGGTTACATATGGTGTCGCCCAGCCAAACAAAGAGGGCGAAACAGTGCATTCAATGCCTATTACAAGTGGCCACATCAACGTGGCCGTGGAAACTATTGTAAAGGGGTTTGAAGATTTCTCACTCCCGGTTCCAATGCCATCATGGAGCCTTGAGAAACTCTCACACACTCTAGGTAGTTTCATCACATGGCCATATGCTTGGGTCCGATTCACTAACATGGTAAGAACCATTTGTACCTTTTTTTTTTATTTTTTTAATTGCATGCTCACACTAATTTAATTGTATAAATTGAAATAGCAAAAGAGTCCAAAGGGATCTTGGAGAGAGGTCGATTCCTCAGCAAAGGTGTCGACTGGGTCAAAGTCGATGCCAAGCACTCCAATTTTGACTGATGAGGAGCTAAAAGATCTCTCTCAAGATTGCAAATGGCTGCATTATTGTGCATCTCGCATAAGTGAGGAGGACCCACTCATTCTGAACCTGCTGAAGGAGCAATACTGCTTTTTAGAGAGCCCGTTTGTAATTATTGGTCCTAGTGACATCGGGCAATTTTGAGAGGAGAGATGCTGAACGTAGCTCTTTTCCATGTCTACATGAGGTGATGTTCATTATCTTACAAGTTAGGCATTTTTGTTTAATTTTTTTAATAACCGAATTACTAACAAAATTTTCTTATTTGTGAGTTTAGTGCGGCTTACGAGGAGCTAAATTCTTGCAAACCTCCAATAAAAATTGGATGGTTTTGTCCTGAGTCGATTTCGGGTAGTAAATGTGTAAATGATCCAGATGACGTCAGAGCATACATTCAGACTGCTTTGACTAATTCCCTTGCATCTAAACACACGTTCATTCTGGCTCCATATATGGAAGAGTAAGTTTTATTTTTGAAATTGAACTTATCTTTTGATTTTTCAAGTCAACTAATCTCTAATTTGTTGATTTTAAATTTGCGTTTGTAGTTTGCATTGGATACTTTCGGTCATATGTCCTTTAACGAACACTGTGCACGTCTTCAACTCATTACAAAAACCTCAAAGCCCGCCTCGTAACACAAAATTCAAAGCGTTGTTGAATGCGTACGTAATATTAATTATTTTACCAAGTTGATTTAATTAAGTGTTATATAGATATATAAATAGTATTACTTTTCCCATGCGTTTCAACACAATGAAAAAAGTGCGTGGACAAATGGGATCTACATCCAGAGCCACATTTCCAAAATGGACAGCAATAAAGGTACACAAATTCGATTTTATGCGTTTTTAACCGTTTTTAGCACTTTCGCGCGTAACGTAGCTCAAACTTGGTTTGTTTTGCACAAAACTTGGCACACAACACTATTTGGTATATATTATTGTGTTAAAGTTGTTAGAATTGAAAATCATATTCATATGCTAGAAATTACGTGTTAAGTTGCGATTTTATGCGTTTTTAAGCGTTTTTGTCAATTTCGCACGTAAAGTAGCTCAAACTTGGTTTGTTCTGCACGAAACTTGGCACACAACACTGTTTGGTATATATTATTGCGTTGAAGTGGTTAGAATTGAAAATCATAGTCATATGCTAGAAATTACGTGTTAAGTTGCGATTTTATGCGTTTTTAACCGTTTTTGGCACTTTCGCACGTAAAGTAGCTCAAACTTAGTTTGTTTTGCACGAAACTTGCCACACAACACTATTTGGTATATATTATTGTGTTGAAGTTGTTAGAATTGAAAATCGTAGTCATAAACTAGAAATTACGTGTTAAGTTGCCATTTTATGCGTTTTTAACTGTTTTTAACAGTTTTGCGCATAAAGTAGCTCAAACTTGGTTTTGATGCGAAACCGGGGCTGATTAAGGCCTTGGTTATGCAAGGATTAATGTTGTGTGGAAGCTTTGATTAATGACACAGACAAAAACTACAAATGATCATGAAAAGAACACGAAACAACCACAAACACTTAGACAATTCTGATCTAGCAAACTGTCGAGCAGCCCTCCTTCAGCTCAGCTTCTAGGAGTCCACAGGGATTGTTAGAATGGTTTAAGGACCTTGATAGCTAGATCCAAGTACCGAGATTCCATTTCCACTTTAGCCTAGGTCCTGGATGCATAGGTTTAGTCTCCACGTGTCGTGGAAGGTGGTCTGGTCACTAGTTTGCTGCTGTGTTGTGAGGTCTGTATGCAGCCTTGTGTGCAGCCCTCCTTCAGCTCAGCTTCTAGGAGTCCACGGGGATTGTTAGAATGGTTTAAGGACCTTGATAGCTAGATCCAAGTACCGAGATTCCATTTCCACTTTAGCCTAGGTCCTGGATGCATAGGTTTAGTCTCCACGTGTCGTGCAAGGTGGTCTGGTCACTAGTTTGCTGCTGTGTCGTGAGATCTGTATGCAGCCTTGTGTGGGCTCATTTGGTATCTTCATTTCATACAACCACATTTGTATCAGATTTGCAAGAAATTATTGGTATATATTATTGTGTTGAAGTGGAAAGAATTGAAAATCATAGTCATATGCTAGAAATTACGTGTTAAGTTGCGATTATATGCGTTTTTAAGCGTTTTTGTCAATTTCGCGCATAAAGTAGCTCAAACTTGGTTTGTTATGCATGAAACTTGGCACACAACACTATTTGGTATATATTAATGTGTTGAAGTGGTTAGAATTGAAAATCATAGTCATATGTTAGAAATTACGTGTTAAGTTGCGATTTTATACGTTTTTAAGCGTTTTTGGCACTTTTGCGCGTAAAGTAGCTCAAACTTGGTTTGTTATGCACAAAACATGGCACACAACACTATTTGGTATATATTATTGTGTTGAAGTGGTTAGAATTTAAAATCATAGTCATATAATAGAAATTACGTGTTAAGTTGCGATTTTATGCGTTTTTAACCGTTTTTGGCACTTTCGCGCGTAAAGTAGCTCAAACTTGGTTTGTTTTGCACGAAACTTGGCACAAAACACTATTTGGTATATATCAATGTGTTGAAGTGGTTAGAATTGAAAATCGTAGTCATATTCTAGAAATTACGTGTTAAGTTGTCATTTTATGCGTTTTTAACCGTTTTTGACACTAACATCTATTTTCTCTTAGTGCTTTCAACAACCTTCTTATTCCGTTGAATGCGGCTACTACGCGCTGAAGTATATGGACGATATTATAAAATCCGTGAAGGAGTTTGGAGTCAAAAATATAGATGTCGTAAGTATTTGTTACGTTCTTAATTAAATAATTATTGGTAAAATCTAATGTTTATATATTAATCTTTTATTTTTATATTATATTATAGGTTTTAAACGACATTCCGAGGGAAACACGCCATTTGAGAAGTGGAGAGATGCGCGAATTAAAAGACAAGATTGCCGCGTATCTTGCTAATATTTGTCCTTGATAAATTGTAATTAGTATAGATTATTTTTTATACTTTAATGTATATTATATATATATATATATATATATATATATATATATATATATATATATATATATATATATATATATATATATATATATATATATATATATATATATATATATATATATGTACGTACATAATATTATATTATATATACGAGCGAGAGTTTATTATTACAAAGAGATTATTGTTGATTATATGTGATTATCATTGGATTAATCACTGTTATTACATTGTATTATTATTGGATTATTATAAGGATAAAACGGAAAAAGAAAAAAAAATAGAAGTATTTGCTGCGGTCAGGGGCAAAACCGCAGCAAATAATGCCCCACTTATTTGCCGCGGTTTTGCCTCTGACCGCAGCAAATACCCCTCCTTATTTGCTGCGGTTTTGTGTTGACCGTAGCAAATAATGCCCTTATTTGCTGCGTTTTTTAACCGCAGCATTTAAAGTAGGACATTTGCTGCTATCACTATTGCTGGGGGCCAAAACTGCAGCAAAAAATGGCCAAAAAATCGCAGCAAACGAGGTTTTTTCCACTAGTGATGCTGCATTGTCATGAAATATAACACATTGCATCTGCATTGTACATTCAGCATTGATCAACATTGAAAATGCATTCTGAACTATGCATTCTGCATTTTGCATTCAACATTAATCAGCATTGTACACAGTATTCTGAGGGCATGAAACATGAAACATGAAAATGCTGATTTTGCATGAAACAAAGCATTGTACACATCAGAATCATTGATCAACCCCAACTCATAGGCAATGTACACACTGCAATCTGAATTGTGCATCCTGCATTTTGCATTCAACATTGAAAATGTTGTTCATGAAACATGAAACATGAAAATGCTGATTTTGCATGTCACTTATCTCTTGTACAGAGCATTTTGAGGGCAGTCCAGCTGGAGCTTCCAAAAGCAGAACATAGGCATTGTGCTAGGCACATCTACGCAAATTGGAACAAGTCGTTCAAAGGAGAAGAGTTGAAATTACTGTTTTGGAGATGTGTCAAAGCATACAAATTGGTTGATTTTGAGGAAGCAATTATGGAGATGGAAGATGTTAATCCGGTTGTTGTTGATGCCTTTAGGAAATGTGGTCCACACTTGTTTTGTAGATCTTTTGTCAAACTAGATGGAAAGTGTGATGTTATTTTGAGCAATATGGTAGAAACTTTTAACAATTACATCATGAATGCTAGATCCCATCATTTAATAGATATGCTTGAAGATATTAGAACAATGCTAATGAAGAGGATGGCTAATAAAAAGGAAGAGGCATTGAAGAAGTGGAAGGGTTTGTTATGTCCCAAAGTACAAAAAAGTTAGATTCAGAGAAGCAAGAAGCAGCTAAGTGCACTGTCATTCCTTCAACATCAACTCGTTTCCAAGTAGCCTATTGTATGGATGTTTTAGAGGTTGATATTGAAAATAGAACTTGTACTTGCAAGAAATGGGATTTAAGAGGGATTCCATGTTGTTATGCAGTTGCATCTATTTTTTTATTGCACAAGGAGGTTGAGTCATTTGTTGATCAGTGCTACACTAGAGAGGCTTATTTGAGAGCCTATGAAGGAAACATCAATCCTTGTATTGGCGAGAGGCATTGGCCTAAAATTGACAAACCGATCGATCCTCCTCCAATTAACATTGGTCCTGGTAGACCACAAAAAAGCAGAATCAAGGATCCGCATGAAGATCTTAAAAAACCGGGAAAGCTCTCAAGACACGGGGTTCAAATGACATGTGGCATTTGCAATACGGTTGGACATAACAAAAGGAAATGTCCGGAAAAGGGTAAAGCGGTTGAGCAACCACCTCCATTGAAAAGAAGTAGAGGAAGACCGAAAAAGATTATTGATGTCGCAACGAACACACCAGAGTTATCCCATAACAACGTGTCTGCACAACCGAGTTCTTTAGGTAAAGGGAACAGGACAATTAGAGCAGGGGAAGGGAGTAGAGGTGGTAGGACTTGTAGTGCAAGCGGAAGGAGTGGTGTCAGTACTGCTAAAAGGGGAAAGCCTAAGAAGAACCCTTCTGAAATAATATCAACCCAAGGATCGACAACAAAGAATTGATGTTGTAATAATAAGTGTCATTTTGCTGCTCTTTTGGAAAACATAACTTTTTTGTATGTATCAAGTTACGATTATGGTATAATCTATGGATTAGAACATTGTTCAAATTTTACATTTTTGAAAACATTTTAGCTCTTTTGTGTGTAAGGAATGCTTATGTATGTAAAGGTAATTATTGAAAATATTGCTATAAGACGTATGGATTGATGCTATAATTCTAGAATCGAAGAAACTTTGTTACACTTTTTCGTTACATTGGATTTTCAATACATAAAATTCCATTACATGATCAAATTCTTATACTTAGCTTAACATAAATAAGAACAATACAAATAGAACCCATGATGCAACAAGTACAAAACTTAACGCTTTTTGTGCGTTTACATATTCAACAACTTTCAATTTCAACATAGCTTCACTTTATTTCAACTTTGCATTCTTAGCCTTCAATTTCCTTATTTTGTCAATCAACATAGATTTCTCTTCTTCCAAACAAGAAGAAATTTCACTTGTATACTCTATATCTTTTTCCCACTTAAAAAATTTGCAATCTTGTGCCTACATTTCAAACCAAATCATGAAACACTAGTTGATAAAGAAATTTAAAAATAATATAAAACAAAATAAAGCTATTGAAAAATATAAACTTACTAGCCAAAATGCATATCCATAAAACCTCTCACCAATCCTTGTTCCTTTTTTGACTACTTGTAATTTAGCATGAACACCATGTTCACATAAAGGAATTCCTTGTGCAATTAATGTTCTAGATCGAGATGATGACGAAGGAGAATACATGTTAAATATCAAATTAATTTAGAGATTAAAATGAAAATGGAAAAAAAAATTAGATGTTGGAAGAAGTAATTAAATTGGAAGAGGAGAGTGAGCAAATGAGGAAAATGAGCAAATGGAAAAAAGGCTGTCTAAATAACACTTAAGATGACGCTGCAAATGAGGAAGAAAAGGAGATTTTACCGTTTCTCCAGGTAAAGAACCGGTCAGGTATGCCAGCGGGAAATATGTATCAAAGTTCGTATTATTCATGGTTAATTGAAAGTTAGTATTATTGTAGGAAAATCAGTGAAAATTCGTATTATTCAGGGTAATTATTCCTAAAAAATATTAATTATAAAAAAGAATTCTTTTTTAAAAATCGGTCGTAACTTTTTGTGCTGGAATTTGATACATATTCACTCTATTAGACATAATTTTAGATAGGAGAATCACATTGATGCAATGTTTGGGCATTAGAAATTAGGCTTCAAGAGCTTTCCAATGATATGTGTATGCCCAATTCCGATAACCGAGCAAGAAATGACGATCATTTAAAATTTATTTGTGCTGAAATTTGCTAGATATTTACTCTTTTGGCCATAACTTTTAGTAGGAAAATCCTATTAATGTAACGTTTGCGGCATTAGAACTAGTGTTCTAGAGCTATCCAACGGTATGATATATGCTCAATTTCGACACTCAAACAAGAAATGCGACCGTTTAAAGTTTGCATTAAGTTTTAGTACACGCAGTCGTATAAAACGCACGATTGGGCCGTGGTAGAGTCGTGTAATACACACAAATCAACCACAGTCGATTTGCGTAAAATACGAGAGCGGATCGCGGTTCAGTCGCACGTTTTACGCGAGTGTACTGCGGTCCACTCGCATGTTTTACGTGACTCCACCGCAGTGCAGTCGCGCGTTTTGGGTGACTGAAAAATCAATGTAGTCTTTAAACAGTCGTCATTTTTTGTTGGTTATCGAAACTGAGCATATAATATATCGTTGTAAAGCTCTTGAAATCTACTTTCTTGTCTTTGATTTACTTTCTCAATGTATTAGTTTAATCTTTCTTTATCAAATTTGTATTAGTTTAATCTTTCATTGTCATACTTTAATTGTTTTCTTAGAAATTATGATTAAATAAAACTAGTATTATTCTTCCTATTTTTGTCTCTTGAATCTTTAATAGTGTGTCTCATAGTTTAATTATTGTTTTTCCATTCAAATTTCATTAGTATTATCTTTTACCATGTTTAGTATTATCATAGGGTCTGTGTTCATTGTTTCCACCATGAATAATGAGTAGACACATTTTCTAGGGTTAGGGTTTGAACCTATAATTCAAATATAATTTGATGATTGAAAGTGTCTATGAAATTAGGATTAAAGTGATTGAATTGTGCCAATAACCCTAAATTAAATATGCTTTCTTGGACTAGTCAATAGAACTAGCGTGTGAGATTAGGATCAACTTTGCTTTAGGGTAAATTTTAGTTAAATTCTTATTAATTCATTCACCAAAACTAGCGTGTGAGAATTGAATTAGTAGGGTCTAAATCTAATAGTTATCAACAGAGCGAGAGTTTGAGATTAACAAGATCATATTTAATCAGACAATTAATCCGACATTTCATACACACTAATGAGAGTTCGATCATACAAGAATTTAGGGGATTCCCGACACTCTAGATCTTTTCATCATATAGTTTAAACCCACATTTCTTATTCCATTCTTAGTTTATTAGTCAAAAAACCAATCAACCATTTTTCTCTTCAAGCAATATTTTCAGTAGAGGTTAGCAAGTTTCTTGTCCTAACTTCCTTGTGTTCGACCCGCGACTACACGTACATTGTGCACTTGCAGTTAAATAAAATTTGCATATCAAATATTTCATTGGAAAAGATCTTGATGTCTACTTTCTAATGCTGGAAACAGTGTGTTAATGTAATTTCCTAACAAAAGTTATGGGCAATATAGTGAACATGCATCAAAATTCAACATAAGCAGAATTTATTTTGAAATTAACGATCGTTATTGATACTTACCAAATCATTTTCATTTTTCATAGTGTCTTGATATTGAAGTTTAGTTCAGAAATTTTTTTTGAGACATTTTAGAAAGATAAAGTTATGAAATTTCATTAACAGCGATATGGGAAATTCAATACATAAAGGGTGGCGACACAATAAAAATGGCAGCGACTTTAAAAATTGCCCATTATTTTTCATTTAAATTTTTTGATAGTGTAATTTTAAAATGGATTTTGTTTACTTTATTTTTTAAGGTTGTGTGCACCATTTAGAGCTGTTTAAAGGTTATCCAAACCGAAAATTTAAACTGGAATTGAAAGTTACTCGATCCAAAAACATTGAATTTTTTTAGGTTTACCGAACCGACGTTACCTGAAACCAAGTTGCAACCTAACCAGTTGAAAACCAAAAATTAGAAAACTGAACTCGATTTGCGACCAATTTCTATGACTGACATATAACTATTAACTGAGATTACTCGAACTTAATAGTGACTGAATAAAGTCATATCCGATCCAAATCACGCACGAAACCGAACTCAATCTTGCTAAAACTGTCTTCACCCGAATTATAACCATTAAAAAATTTCAAAGATAAAAAATTTTGAATCCCAACATTTTTATAAAGCTGATTTGAAAAGTAAGTGTTAACAAATAATAATTATTAGGGTTATTAAAAAAATTTGACCCTCTAACCCGTTGACCCACAACATAAATAGTGGGTCAAATTTAAAATAAAATTGAAACATCCTTGTCGAGTACCAAAACCGCCTTAATCGGGTCGAATCATGAGGTGCCCGTGTGACCCGCTAAAAAAGAAATTTTGGTTGCATTTTATGATACCAGGGATCTATACTTTGAGACCGTATGCATTACGAGCATGATGGATTCTATACTTCGAGACCGTATGCACACAGGCACCAATTTAAGAGTGCAACTTGATATTTAATTTCCCGAATCGGGCAAAATAATCCAATGTCCAGTGGAATACTACCCTGCAAAATCGAATATTCGGTGTTCTGACCTGACATATTCGGGTATCCATATTAATTGGGCCGGGACACGAGTCGTTAAAAAGGTACCTAACTAATCGGGTACTCGACTTTTCGAGTACTCGAAATGTTGGATACCCGCTAATGATCACCCCTAATAATGATGTTCCCAATTAAAACCATTTAAACAAATTGATAAATTGATCTGACGCATTCAATAAAATAATTGGTAATTATTTTTTTCGTTAGCAAATAAGCGTACATCAATTAAAATAAAATAGGTATCTTGACTATATATTAGAGGTGTTCATTCGGGTGATCGGGTCGGTTTCGGACGGGTGTCATTCGGTTCGGTTGCATTTCGGATCAGTTATCTTTTGGCTGTGTGTTACAACGGGTCACACTCGGGTCGAGTCGGTTAGTCACTGCTCGGTTGGAGGTCGGTTATTCAAGCTATCGGGTTAGCATCAGTTCGGTGTCGGTTGAAGTTCGTGTCGAGTGTCAATTAGTCTCGGGTTGTCATCGATTACTAATTGGTTCGATTTTGTCGGCTACAGATCGGGTTTGAGTTTTTTTTTTAAAAGCAAAATTCAGCTACGTATTACTAATTACTATGGATCGAATCAATATCAAATTAAGTTGTTAGTCAATTTTTAATTGATAACAAGATTCCCTTTATGTAAAGCAAAATAGTTGAAATGCAAATTAATTAGTAATCATTATTATTTTATTACTTTTACTTGTTTGACCGAAAAATAAAATATAAAGTTCTTTCAATATTCATCTAATTCGATTAAAAATAGTTAAATAAACATTGACCATTGATTATTAACTCTGAATATAGGAAACCATGTATTTATAAAATTTAATTTATTAAAATATCTAACACTTTTTTAGCTTAACAAATAAGATATAACACCCGGCCCCTCGGACCGCTTGTGACTACTCATGGAGACTGTAGACTAGCCCCCACAAACCAACACAGAGTCTTTCCAGCGCACTTTAGCCTCACTCGTGCGCACCCGTGAACACTTCCCAGGAGGTCACCCATCCTAAGATTGCTTCCCACCAAGCACGCTTAACTGTGAAGTTCTTAGCAAATTGGCTCCCTAGAAAAAAAGATACACCTTATTAGTATAAGTAGTCTATTAATCTTTTTTAAGCTAAATCTAGGGTATTACATAAGATGATTGAATATGAGTCTATCATACTTCTATGTTAAAAATTGGTTCAGGTTTACAGCAGTTCGATCTAAAATTCGTTCGGGTTAAGTCGGATAGAATTCGGTTTCGAGCATGATTCGGGTCGGATATGACTCGAGTCGGTCATTATTAGGTTCGGGTAATCTCGGTTAACGGTTATGTGTCGGTTACAAAAATTGGTTACAGCTCGGGTTCAGCTTTCCCATTTTCGGTTGTCAACCGGTTCGCGTACTGTCGGTTCGATAAACCAAAAAAAAAAAAAGAACATATTTTCGGGTAGGTTTACTTTCAGTTTCGGTTCGAATTTTCGAATCGGGTCACTTTTGAATAGCTCTACTATATATACATAAAAAAATTAAGCTTTTAATGGTTATATATACATAACTTTACTCTAATTAAATAAATTTTTTGTGAATTGTAATTAATGATTATATATACATAACTTTGATAAAATAATTCTTTTATGTATGGAAATTAATCACGAAATAAGTTTAACACAATACATAATAATTATCTACCATCTATATCTATAATACTTCCTCCGTTCCATAATACCCGCTACATATTCTATTTTTGGCAATTTCATATTACTTGCTACATTTTCGTTTTTAGTAATAAAACAATCATTTAAAGTTCTACCTACCCCTATTTTTATCCTACTCTATACTCTGTACTCTATAATAAAATATTATACTATACTTTATAAAGTAACCTAACAAGCTATTTTCCTTTTTCATTTTCAATTAACAATAATAAAATAGTATACTCTATAAAGTAAACAATCAGTTACAGTGTAGGTCAATCACTTTTCTTAATACCCGTGCCCATGCAAATGTAGCGACTAAAATGGAACGAAGGAAGTATATAATATTTATGGTGATAGATTCCATATAATTAGTATTTTTGACATGTGTACTTTTTAGAGCTCCGTTGGTTAGGGGTATTAAATGGTGGAAATAAGAATGATTTATAGCGTAAAATTTTATTAAAAGTTTCATATCATTTCTATGGTAATGAAACTTTGATCAAAAAAAAATTTTTTTGTTTACAAATTTCCATTACCACCTAATACCACCTCTCCCAATGGTAATATGTTGGAATGAATTTTATGAAGAAAATGAGATGATTGAAGTTGGACAAACACGATTATCACGGTAGTCAAAAGATTTTTCAATCAAAATTACACTAATATCACCGTTTATTACCGCCTACCAACAGGGCCGTGAAAGTTATGCATAAAGTTATGCATATGTATAGCTATGAGCTTATAACATTGGATTGTTGAATTTTATCCGACTCTTTATTTTTGCCCCTACTTTTTTCATGTTTTCAAAGAAAGCCATTTTTGTTTGAGATGAAAAAGTCGTTTGAATTATTCTTGGTTCCTCCAAATATACTTTATAGATATTTAGAGTGTAAATCAAGAAACTAAGACAAAATTAAATATTACAACTATAGTGAGAAAAATATGTAGACAAAATAAAAGATAAATTAAATATATAGATAAAAACTAAAAATGTAATATAAATCATGGCCCAAAATTCAAATGTGTCAAATTTATTGGGACGTACCAAAAAGAAAGACAGAGTATATTTCGTGGGACAGAGTATAAATTCATTTTGTTTGTCCACTTTACCTTTTCACGTATTTCAAAGTAAATTTTGAGCTTCGATATTTTATATTACGCATTATAAAAAATTGTAAAAATTATATATTAAAATTCTTTGCATCAAGCGAATCTAATAAGATCTCACATGAATATATTTTGTCTTGAATATATACTTTAAAAATCAAATTTAAATTTTTCTCTCATAAAATGGAAAAACTTTAAGTGGACAAACAAAAAGAAATCGAGAGAGTAACAATTTGTCCCATATAACTGGATAACATTACAGAAAACAAAATATTGCAATTTAATAAACATAATGCAATGTTTTAAATCAGAATGAAAATTAGTTATTGTTATAATATTTGGCCGAAAACAAATTTTTAAGTTAAAATTGAAGAATAATGACCCAAATTTTTAAAATTAATCTAATAATAGCAGATAAAAATTGGAAGCTATTGGTGTCAAACTTATAAACCTATTAGATTTTTAGAATGAAGATTTGATTAAGATGAATTTCAGTCGGATTTTCAAATTGGATAAAATATTGATATGCCTATACATAACCAAAAATGTCATGCCATAAATGGCTACAATTATATTGTAATAGAGATAAATAAAATTAACAGATGAATCAAGAAAATTAATTGTCATAAAAATATATAGATAGTATATTACATATATTATATTTATAGATAATATTATTATATATAATCTTCATTATTAGTATTTCATTTTTTATACTTTGATAAACTTTTTAATTGTCATAAGAAAATTTATACTTTGATCATTTTTTTATTCATAACCACATGATATTGATAAACTTATTCCTCGTTATAAACCTTTTCTAGTACTCCCTCTTATTCACCCTAAGTATTTCATTTCCTTATCGAGTTAATTCACCTTAAATGTCTCGTTTCTATTTCAGGTACGTTAACTTTATAAATTACCCTTACTAAACTTAACCTTTTCACATATTTACACTTATTACCCTAGTTTACCCTATAAAAATTTTAAAAAGTACACTCTTTTTCTCTTACATGTGGTTCCATTTGACCACCTAAAAAATGATAAAAAATCAAATTAAACACATTGAATAGACGGGAGCATATTTTTAAATCAAACCTTCAACCAATCCAATGCAACCTTCAACTTTCAAAGTCCACTATCATTTGTCAACCAATCCAATGCAACCTTCAACTTTCAAAGTCCACTATCATTTGTAGAAACTCCTAATCGCAACCTCACCAACATCTGCACCCTACATAAGAGTCCATGCGAAGGCAAAATCTCCCCATCGCCCATCTTGACCCAACAAATCAATCAAGATAAGTCTAATTAATTGATATATTAATGGTCTTTAGGATATATGAATATTATAATGCTACTATTTATAGATAGTAACATTACAAGTAATCTTCATTATTATATAATATCTCATTATTCTATGTAATATTTTAAATATTGCTTGTATAGTATAAATACAATGTAATGTTATGATTCATATCATCAATTTAATTATTATTTTAAACTTTTCTAAACTCGTCAAATTAAAGCAACTAACCGTTGACCATAGTAAAAAATACACTATGGGTAGCGGTCGTGAAATGGAATTCACGGTCAATATGAATGATTTTGCGATCAATATAGCTTATATTGCGGTTGCAATAAACTTAATAACTTTTTCTATATATATAGTTGCAATATGGTAATTCGGTCTTATTTTTGCACTAAGTGGCGCTCACCCTCATCCTCCACATTCTACTTTAACCCTAAAAACCCTAAAAAATAGAGGCAAATTAAAAATGGTTGCCAAGGAGAGTATGGAGTAGCATTTATCCCAACAGAAAGATTCAAGGAATCCCTAGATTCACATATAATAAAGGCATTAGTGAGTCGTATTGTCAATTCAAAGAAGCAATAATTTATATTCACTTTAGGCATCAAAAATTCAAGAATAAAAACACAATAATTCAATTATAGAACCAGATTCTTTACAGTGGATCAATAGATATACAAACAGCTAGCTATTTTGCAATCTCAATGGTTGGTCAAAACTCAATTGCATTCTCTAAATCCTTCTTTTTTTTTAATTCTCAATAACGAATAATCGAATACCAAAATTAATAAGTCAAAACATCGCATAATACATGAAAGTAACTTATCATAAGGAAGATTAGATGGTAAAGTAGTTGAAGTTGGTGTCACTTGTCCCCTTACAATAAGAAAAGTTGTATTTAACATTGAAATATTCTTTAAAAGAAGAATTTAATATAGCTAGCATTCAAAGAACAACTAGATCTTCATTTAATTAATGGGCTTTATTAAAAGTTAGCCACCTTTTTTATTGTGTTGCAAACCTTTATATAATGAATTTCTAAGTTTGCCCTTAATGACTTTTGTAGAAATGCAAATAGATGATCGAATGCAACAAGAGGGGAGGGGGGTGAATTGTTGTGTATTAAGTTTAAGATTTTTGCCTCTAATTTTGCGGAATTATCACAATAAAATAAAACTTAAACTTAAAATGAAAAAGATAAAAGGAGACAAAGATTTTACGTGGAAACCTTCTTGGCCTAATAAGAAGGAAAAACCACGACCCCCCGGGATTTCAAAATTCTCACTATGTTTTAGGCAATCAATTACAATCACATAAAACAATTTGCTTCACTTGAAATTTCTCTATTCTAGGCCTATTTCTCTTTCTCCTTCTCTTTCTCTTCTCACGCTTCTCTTGAAGCTTCTCTATTCCCCTAGACTTCCCTTAAGTCTAGTTACAACAAAACACACAAATACCCTTACAACGCCAAATTCTTAAGAGGATAAAAATTAAATAGTTGCTTTAAGAAAAATATAATAAATTAATTGGCATGAGATAGCTGAAAATATTTTTCTTAATAGATCTCTCTTTATGGACACTCTCAGATTTATTTTCGGTTTGAGCATAGTCCCTCCTATTTTTAGTGGGAACAGCCGTCAGTTACCTTAGGCATAACTACAACTAACTTACATGCTCTTAAAAGAAAAGCTAGTGGAATGCCAAAAATAGAATCCGGTTACCATTTGCTAAAAATGGAAAACGGTTCCTTCAAGCTAAAAATAGCATAGGAGTTAAAACAAAAAATCCTAATTAAAAGTAGATCTTTTCTCAAAAAGAATAAATCTTAGGCTATTTTTAGATAACCTAAAAATAGTTTTGCCAACCAACTTATTAATTAATTAAGCAATTAATTTAACTCTTAACTGTTACATCAACTTAAAAACAGAGATAAATTATTTGCAATTTTCCAGCCGATGTTTTCTCCAGACCTGCAACGTGGGAACAGTGTACTGTCTCCATTTACAACTTCTGTCAGATTGTCAACGTTGGGAACAGTAGACCGCCTATCTACTTTTAACATCCTAAGCATTTATCTAACTTCTTGGATATTCTAAGACACGTACAACTTCCACGAACCAAGTCATAGGCTCTATCAACGATTTTAACAAAATCGGATATTCACCTACAAAACAATCTCTAAAACATGTTTGTTTATTTAAAGGTGAAGTCATCATCAAAACCTAAGAGGCCAACAACTTTTAATAAATTAATCTCTAAAAAAACACTCACCAAACTAAAATTCAACATTAAAACACTATGGAAAATAAAAATGATCACATAATGATTCGGTAAGCATCGATAACGATCGTGAATTTCAAAAAAAATTTGTTTGTGTTGAAATTTAATACATATTCAATCATTTGGACATAACTTTTGATAGAAAAATGATATTAATGCAATGTTTGAGGTATTAGAACCTAGATTTCAAGATATTTCCAATAATATATTATATGCCCAAATATGATAGTTGAGAGAAAAATGATGATTGTTTAAAGTTTACAGTGATTTTTAGTACATCCAGTCGCATAAAACATAAGCGACTCCATCGCTGTTCGGTCGCGTGTTTTACGCGATTAGATGTACTAAAAATCACTACAAACTTTAAACAATTTTAATTTTTTGCTCAATTATCAGAATAGGACATATAATATATCATTGGAAAGATTATGGTGTCTAGGTTCTAATTCTGTAAACATTGCATTAATGCGATTTTCCAACCAAAAGTTATGGCCCAAAGAGTGAACATGTATCAAATTTTAGCACAAAACGTGTGATTAGGTTTATTTACTGATTTTTAAAAATTGTTTTTTTTTAAATTAATATTTTTTATTTTAATTTAATGATTATTAAAAATTTTAATTTAATAATAATAATGGCTGCTTTTATAATTAAAAATAAATTTAAGGGCCTTTTAATAATTTCATTAAAAAATTTGGCGACATAATATAAAAGATGGCGACTTTTAAAGATTGGTTTAATTTAAGATTGGATATAATTCTTTAGACATGACCATGCAAAAATAAAGTGACATTTATCGACTAAAATAATGAGTTGGTATATCTATCTATCTATCTATTATGCATTATCGATTACATATAAAAAGCGAGCAATTTTTATATTCACATTTTACTAAGGAATAGTAATCCTCCAGTTGCTGACTCGTGTCATTGCTTGCAATCCTAACCCTCTATTGATTTGTTCCCATTTTTCTTTTCATCCGCTGTCTTTTCCATCTCCGTTTTTTTCCTTTACCCACTTCTTGCAATGCTAACCCACTTCTTGGTTTTTCCCCTCCCTCTCTGCTCCATCACCCACTTGCTTCCTCTCATTAATTATAAACTTTCTTCTATGTTTTTTTCTCTTTCCTCTTTCCCTCTTGTGACTTTCTTTCTTGATTTTAATGTAGTTTTGATTTATTCTCGTTCAGGTGAATTAATCAATTCGAGCAAAGAAAGCAAAGGACTCATCACTCCAAAGGTAAGATCCTTGATTTTGATGATGCATATTGAAGTTATAATGTAGTTTTCATTTTGATTATAATTTTGGTTGTTGGAATGAAAAATCAGGGTTTTCATTCGGTTTTCATTTGGCTTTTAGGATGAAAAATACCTAGATTTTTATCAATTTTTTGTAAAAAATTAAGGTTTTCATCTTAAAAATTTCATGGATATTGCTAATTGTGATCAGTTAGAAAATTTTTCACAAATTTTAAATTTGGTTATGGGAATGAAAAATTAGCAGCCCATTTGGTTAGTGGTACTAAATAGTGGTAATGCAAATAATTTATAGTGTAAAGTTTCATCAAAGGTTCCATCTCATTCTCATGGTAATGAAACTTTGATCACAAAAAAATTTTTTGTTTACCAATTTTCATTACCATCTAATGCCACCTCTCCGATGGTAATGCATTGGAATGAATTTTGTGAAGAAAATGAGATGATTGAAGGTTGACAAGCATGACCGTCAAGGTAGCCAAGAACTTTTTCAACCAAAATTACACTAGTTCTCATTCCCATAATTACAATCGTTTATTACCACCTACCAAATTTTTCATTCAATTTCCATTTGGCTTTTGGGATGAAAAATTTAATTTTTTTTCTGTCGATTGCTTATTTTGGTTTGTAGTGATCTCTAACAATTTCTTCAATTGCTTATTATCTTTGTTCTTATTTCTTGCTAATTTATTTTTTTTTTTGTTATAAAGCGTTTTCCAGTTTAATTTTTTCCTGTCAATTGCTTATTATATGAATATGAAAATTTTGGTTTGGGTTTTTAGCTATAGCTCAATTGATAGTTCTCTAAAATTTTTTTTATTACATATGTTGACTTTTGGGTTTTATGTTTTTAGATGTTGTTCAATTGAAAGCTCAGGGGTTTATTTGCTGTGAAGCAATCAACTTCATTTATTCACTAGTGGAAAAAAGCTTATATGCAGCGGTTTTACCCCCGTTATATGTTGCGGTTTTGACCCGCAGCACTTGACACAATATTATATATATTATACACAATATTATATATGACACAATCGTACTTATACACAAAAATTCCAAATTATACACAACATTCAAGTTATAAACTTATACTTTGAAATTCATACTTACAACACACAAAAACAAACCTATATACACAACATTCCAAGTTATAAACTTATACTTGCATAACTTATACACAATGACATTTTACACAACATTTCAAGTTAAACACAACATTCCAAGTTATAAACTTATACGTTAAAATTCATATATACTCATATTACACAAAATAAACTTATACACAACATTTCAAGTTATACCCAATATTCATGTTATAAACTTATACTTTAAAATTCATATTTATACACAAAAACAAACTCATACACAACATATGTTCAAAGGTTGAAGCTTGAATAAACCCTAAAATACCATGAACCTTGAAAAACTAAAAGGTTGAAGAAATTAGACCTTAGGTTGTTTAAAAAGCCCTCATATATTGTATGCTTCTAAGAATAGCTTCACATACCAATCTCCAAACACCAATTTGTCAAAACCTTAGTGCAAGATTCACATAACTTGCATCAAAAAACGAAGACAACAATATATACCTTAAATAATAAAGACAACAATAAATACCATTACCATAAAAAAACCTAAGTGAGATTCACATAACTAGCATATAAAAACTAAGCCTTAAAACACCATGAAGCTTGAAAAACTAAAAAAACGAAGAAGAAGAGCAACAACTTTCATGGGTTTTGAAAAAGAAATTATACCTTAAAAGAACAACAATTTTCGTGAGTTTTGAATAAGTGAAAGGTTGAAGAAGAAGAAGAGGAAGAACAACAAATTTTCATGGGTTGAAGAAGGTTGAAGAAGATGAAGAGAAATGAGAAAATGTCGAAGCAAGGTAGGTTTTGAAAACAAATAATATATTTTTGTGGGTTTTTGATCCAATTATGCGTGGTGAATGAAGGATTCAACGCATGAAATCAGATTTGATTCACAAATGAGGGATATTCTAAGAACTGGCGCAGAGAATGTCTTGAAATGAACTGGATTGCCAGGCTTCAATTTAACATGATTCTAGGCTTCCTCCGTTGATCTCCAATGGAGTTATCAGTGTCTTTGGATGGGTTGGAGTGGAGTCTTGATGAACACACAAGAACACACACAACCTTGAAGGGTAGACTGACCCTTGGTAACCCAATTGCACAGCAACTGAAATGAAAATCATTTAGTGAAATTTCAGAATTTATTATTCATCAACCGAGTTTTACAATGATAGAATCATCTATATATAGGACTAAGATACATGATCAAAGCAAGGAAGAATACACGTCAAGCAACTACCTATAACGGTCATATTGCCCACATGATATGCATGTGCATATTAAAAAATGAACACAGAAACAGAATATAAGAGCAGCCTACTGTCAGTGTTAGGCTGTTGACTGCACGACCTACACCCTTGTTTTCTGTGCACTTCCGGTGACTATGAGGAGGACTCTTGGGCCTTGGCAGCAAGGTCCATGTAGAGAGATTCCAATTCTACCCTCCATGTCATCCCATGAACTCAGGTCTCGTCGGGCGGGTCTATTAAGGTAGCCTAGTTAGTAAGGTTGGTCAGACTCTATTGCATATCTAATTGCTCCTGATCTGTTGCTGCTACTGGCTTCCTTTGCTTGTTTGTTGTCTCAAACTGTTGTGGATGGTCTTCCTTAATTAAATCATCACTTCCTTAGATGTCATGCCTTGATTGAAGGCCCTCTAAGTTCAGTACAACTGGTGTTGATGCAGAATTACCAATGTTGTTGTCAATGTCCTCAAGAGTGTCATCCTCTGGTTCTTCTGCATCCTTGTTGCTGTATTCTGAGCTTTGATTTGCTCAATCCCCCCTTCTTGAAAAGGAACTGTCCTCAATTCTGAATCTACATGGTAAGGTACTAAATCCCTAATGTTAAAATGTGGGTGACCCACCATAGCTGATAGGTAAATCCACTGTGTAGGCATTGTCTCCCGTTTGTGCAAAGATTCTGAAAGGTTCATCTGCTCTGGGCTTGAGCTTGTTGCTTCTATGCTTAGGAAATCTGTGCTTTCTTAGATGTACCCATACATAGTCTCCCACCATGAATCTCCTTGCATCCTTGAATCCTCCGTCTGCTTTTTGCTTGTATTTGTCATTAGCTTGCATGATGTTGTGCTGAACTTGGGCATGTATTCTTTGTACTTCAGCAACTTGCTTTTCTGCACTCCATGTTCCTCGTTCCTGTAATGGCAAACACACTAGAGTAGTAGGAGTTATAGGATTAAAGCCATAAACACATTCAAATGGTGAGTACTTAGTAGTCAAGCTGGGCCATCTATTATATGCAAATTTAGCATGGGCTAATTTTTCATCCCAATCCTTAGTGTTTTTCCTAACTAATGTTCTTAATATATTTCCCAAGGTTTTGTTTGTCACCTCTGTTTTTCCATCTGTTTGAGGATGATATGCAGTGCTAAACAACAACTTAGTACCCAACATAATTCATAGGCTAGTCCAAAAGGTGCTCAAGAATTTGGAGTCCCTATCACTTACAATGCTCTGAGGTATAGCATGCAACCTGATTATCTCCTCGAAGTATAGCTTTGCTATGTGTCTAGCATCACTGGTCTTATTGCAGGGTATAAAATGGGCCATCTTTGAGAATCTGTCTACCACTACCATCACTGCATCTCTCCCTCTTGCTGTCCTAGGTAGGGCTACTATAAAATCCATACTTACATGCTCCCAAGGGTGGCTAGCAACAGGTAAAGGTCTATATTCACCCTTATGAAAGGTTAGTTTGGCCCTCATGCATACCTCACATCTCAGAATGTGCTTACCTACTGTTCCTAGCATCTTAGGCCAGAAAAAGTGTTGTGCTAGCATATCTAGGGTTTTCTGAATACCAAAGTGTCCAGCTAATGTTCCTTCATGAACCTCCTTAACTAAAGTATTCCTTAAGGGTGATCTAGGTATGCACAGCCTATTGCTCTTCAACAGAAAACCATCTTGTATGTAGAAAGGTCCCCTTGGTCTCTGTTTGCAGTCAGCATATATGTTCCCTAAATCAGGATCCTCAACATATACGCGCTTTATCATCTCAAAACCTAGGATTTTGGCTTCTAAAATAGCTAACAGGTGATATCTTTGACTTAGTGCATCAGCTACAATATTAGCCTTACCTGCCTTGTACTTAGCTGAGAATGTGAAGGACTAGAAGAATTCTACCCACTTGCCATGCCTAGAGTTCAACTTACTTTGGCCAAATGTGCTTGAGTGATTCATGGTCTGAGTGCAGGATAAAGGGTTGGACTTTCAAGTAGTGTGACCATGTTTCTAATGCCCTAACTATAGCGTAAAATTCTCTGTCGTAGGTAGAATAATTAAGTCTACTGCCATTTAGTTTCTCACTAAAGTAGGCAACAGGTCTTCCCTCTTGTATCAACACAGCCCCAATTCCGTTCCCACTGGCATCACACTCAACCTCAAAGAGTTTAGTGAAGTCTGGTAATCTTAGAATAGGTGCTTTACACATTAATCCCTTAATTTGCTCAAAGGCTGTTTGAGCCTCAGTAGTCCACTCAAAAATCCCTTTCTTTGTGCATTCTGTTAAGGGTGACATAATAGAACTAAAGTTCTTGATGAATCTCCTATAGAATGATGCTAACCCATGAAAGGACCTAACCTGTGTGATGGTTGTAGGTATAGGCCAGGTAGTAATTGCCTTTACTTTAACAGGATTTACCTTAATTCCTTCCTTTCCAATGATAAATCCTAGGAAATTCACTTCTGATAACATGAAAGCACATTTTTCTATCTTCCCATAAAGCTGCTGTTTCCTCAAGACTTCAAACAATTTCCTAAGGTGCCAGAGGTGTTCACTCACTGTTCCACTGTAGATTAGTATGTCATCTAGGTAGACTACCACAAATTTTCCCAAGGAAGGGTCTCAACACCTCATTCATTAACCTCATAAATGTGCTAGGAGCCCCAGTTAGCCCAAAAGGCATCACCAACCACTCATTCAGTCCATATTTGGTCTTGAATGCTGTTTTCCACTCATCACCTTCTCTCATCCTAATCTGGTGATATCCACTCCTAAGATCCATCTTGCTAAACCAGCATGCCCCTGCTAACTCATCTAGCGTAGGCATAGGGAATCTGTACTTAATAGTAATGTTATTCACACTCCTGCTATCTACACACATTCTCCATGATCCATCTTTCTTAGGAACTAAGAGTGTAGGTACAACACATGGACTTAGACTCTCCCTTACATATCCTCTAGCTAACAACTCTTCCACTTGAATCTGTAATTCCTTAGTCTCAGTAGGGTTTGTACTGTAAGCTGGTTTGTTAAGTATAGGTGCCCCTGAGATTAAATCAATTTGATGCTCGATTCCCCTTATGGGTGGTAAACCTTGGGGTAGGTCATCAGGGAAAACATCTTGGAACTCCTCAACCAATTCCTGCACAGCTGGGTGAATAGATGTGTGTGTGGAAGGTAGCTCCTTAGTGAACAAAACAAACACTTGGCTCCCTAATCACAGCTCCCTATCACACTCTTTTCTACCTATCAAGTGTGTGGGTTGTTTGGTCTTAACAGAGGTATGGCTTTGTGAGGGGGTAATGGCATCAACTCCTTGGTCTTACCCTCATGTCTCAAGGAATACACATTGGTATAACCATTGTGCATAGTCTTCTTATCATGGTTCCATGGTCTCCCAAACAACACATGACAAGCATCCATGGTCAGAACATCACAAAACACATGGTCATGGTAGGTGCCTATGCTAAAGCTCACCAAGCATTGCTTACTGACTGAATTCCCTGTATTATCATCCAACCATCTTAGTTTGTAAGGTCGAGGGTGAGGTTTAGTGGTTAATCCCAAGGTTTTGACTAGCTTTTTGCTCACACAATTGGATTCACTGCCTCCATCAATGATCAAATCACACAGCTTGTTCCCGATCTTACATTTTGTTTGAAAAATGTTTTCTCTTTGGTCTGAATTCTTGACCTGTGGGACTGTGTGAAGGATTATCCTGATCAGCAGATTGTGAAGCTCCTCCTCAGGGTAAACATGCTCTATATCCCCTTCCTCTTCACTCTTCTCAGTAGTGCTTTCCTTTATCCTCTCCATTAAACGCAAGCTATTGACTCTAAAGGATCGCTCTAGCTCATCTTTAGGTGTAGGAGGTAGTTTAACTTCTTCTTTCCCCCCCCATGTACACTAACATAGCTCATGGTCCAGTCCTACTGTGTATCTCAACCCATTCCCTCTGTGTAAAGGCTCGTGCATTGGGACAATTCCTCTTATAGTGGCCATGCCCATGACATTTAAAACACATAATGTCCTTAAGGTTAACCTCTCTATCTTTGCTAACAGGTGGTAGCTTCTCTGTATGGTCTTTGTGCTGCTGTGTTACCCTACTGGCAGAAGTGTTCTGCACAGATGACTAGTAGCTGGGCTCCCTACTTCTACTGGGTGTGTATGTAGGCTGTGTAGTTTTCTTCCTAGCAGATTTCTCAAAGATCAAAGCACTATTGCAGGCTCCCTCATAGGTCAGGTTCTGTATGATCTCTACCTTCTCCTTCAGGTCTTCCCTTAAACCTCCTAAGAACCTCCCTATCTTCAGTTCCTCAGGCTCATCGATTTCACAAAGCATTGTCAGTCTTTCCCCCTCCTGCATGTAGTCAGCTACTGACTTGGTTCCTTGTCTCAAGTTACTCCAGTTTGTGTACAATTGTTATTTGTAATTGGATGGGATATACTTTCTTCTAAGGTGTTTCCTAAGCTTCTCCCATGAATTGATTTTGGGTCTATCTTCTCGCACCCTCTGCCTCTACACACCTTCTAACCAGGTTGCTGCCAATTTGGTTAGCTTCACTATTGCAATCTTATACTGTTAGTCAGGGTGGGTGTCCTTGTACTCAATGTATCTTTCTACCCCCTTTTCCGACTCAATGTAGGTCTCTAGTTCGTGAGAAGTGCCATCAAATTCACGCACATCAACCCTCATTGACTTATCCTCTCTCGCAGCCTCAGGGTTAGGGTTGGGTTGTTGGTTTTGTGGTCTAGCATTCTTAATTTCTGTGACAGTCAGGTTCAATTGTTCAACCATGTTAACTAATGCATCAAATTTTTCTTCCTTATTCATGATGATTGATTGTTTAATCAGATTGGTTATTCACCGAAGCGAAGAAAATCAATCGCAATGACAGAAATTCCTTCAAGAACTGGGTTCTTAAGGGTTTCAGATTATCCTCTGTGGATATCGAACAAATGCATGCACGTTTATTGATCAAATTCAATTGAAATATGAAGAAATATATTCAGAAACATTAATTCACGAAGAATTTAATAAAAGAAAGAAAAACAATCCGATTTGTTCAGAGATTCGCCACTGCAATTTCACTCACACAGAAATCGCCCTGATTCTTCTGAGTATTGATTCCTCTTGATCATTCAGGCATGATATTGAGAAATTCTCCTTCACAGATGAATAAGGATGATGTTCAGGCCCTACATGTACTTGCTCTGATACCAATTGATACAATTATGCGTGGTGAATGAAGGATTCAACGCATGAAATCAGATTTGATTCACAAATGAGGGATATTCCAAGAACTGGCCCAGAGAATGTCTTGAAATGAACTGGACTGCCAGGCTTCAATTCAACACGATTCTAGGCTTCCTCCGTTGATTTCCAATGGAGTTATCAGTGTCTTTGGATGGGGTGGAGTGGAGTCTTGATGAGCACATAAGAACACACACAACCTTGAAGGGTAGATTGACCCTTGGAAACCCAATTGCACAGCAATTGAAATGAAAATCACTTAGTGAAATTTCAGAATTTATTATTCATCAACTGAGTTTTACAATTATAGAACCATCTATATATAGGACTAAGATACATAATCAAAGCAAGGAAGAATACACGTCAAGCAACTACCTATAACGGTCATATTGCCCACGTGATATACATGTGCATATTAAAAAATGAACACAGAAACAGAATATAAGAGCAGCCTACTGTCAGCGTTAGGCTGTTGACTGCCCGACCTTCACCCTTGTTTTCTGTGCACTTCCGGTGATTGTGAGGAGGACTCTTAGGCCTTGGCAGCAAGGTCCATGTGGAGAGATTCCAATTCTACCCTCCATGTCATCCCCCGAACTCAGGTCTCTTCTGGGCGGGTCTGTTAAGGTAGCCTGGTCAGTAAGGTTGGTCAGACTCTGCTGCATATCTGATTGCTCCTGATCTGTTGCTGCTGCTGGCTTCCTTTGCTTGTTTGTTGTCTCAAACTGTTGTGGATGGTCTTTCTTAATTAAATCATCACTTCCTTGGATGTCATGCCTTGATTGAAGGCTTTCTAAGTTCGGTACTGCTGGTGTTAATGCAGAATTACCAATGTTGTTGTCAATGTCCTTAAGAGTGTCATCCTCTGGTTCTTCTGCATCCTTGTTGCTGTATTTTGAGCTTTGATTTGGCTCATTTTTGAATCTGCTTTATGAATGAATGTGGGATTTTTATATATAAAACAATAGAGTATATACTACGGTTCTCTGAGAACCACAGCATATAATGTGTTATATGATGCAGTTCTTTGAGAACCGCAACATATTTCCTATTTTTTTTTGCCTAATTTGTCTACTACTTTTATGCTGCAATTTTATAAAACCGCAACATATGTTGTGCAATATAATAGGTTTTTTCCACTAGTGATGCTTCTTGCCGGGTAGAAAGATTTCAACATGAGGAATTAATTTGCACCAATAGGAAATTGATGGATTTTCTATATGTTTATGTTTACTAAACAAATGGCACTTTACTAATACTTTTGATGTGTGTTTCTTCATATAGAGTGACTTATATATTTCTTCATACTTTTTTGTAAGTGAATCAATCATTATGATTTGATTACCATGAGCTTTGAAGAAGCAGCAATGTCGTTTGCTGCCCAATAGTTGAATAAAGATGCAAGATCAGGTAAAGGAAGAAGTATCATTTAGTAATCAAAGGATTAAATACCATGTTTTGAGAATAAAGGCGGCATCAACAAAGAAGAAGCCGAGGGTAACAGGCACGGTAGCTAGTGGCCTTGAGCCTTGTGGCTTTTGAAGTTTCTGCTCATTCTCTATGACTCCTATATTTTTTGATATTTGTATTTTTGATCAGACGAAAATAAGCCTTATGGCTTATGTATTAATAATTTTTTTGTGGCTTGTCACTTCTACAATATTCTTTGGAATAATATTAGTTTTTCTTATGGCTTTTACATTATTTTGAAGTATAAACTGTAAGCATATACTTGGTTTTTTTTTTTTTTTTTTTTTCTTATCTGCTCATTTAGGTTTTATGAAAATAATGAAGACTTTTGTGTGTTATTAATTGAAGTTGTTTTAATGTATGATTATGGTGGTAGTGTTTATCATGTGAGTTTAAGGCAATGCAAAAGTATATTTTTCCCTACTTTAATCTACGTTTTTTATAGTTGAGTCTCTTTGCATCTGCATACCAGAAATCAAGATGCCAAAATAAGCGCATTTGTTGATACTAGTGATGGCCACGGAGCGGGTTACCCGGAACCGAACCGGTACCGAACCGCTTGAAACCGTCCCGGAACCGGAACCGTTCGCGACAGGTTCCGAACCGGCCCGAACCGCGGAACCGTGAAACCGTCGGAAAAAAACTGCTTGAACCCGACCTAAGAACCGCGGGTCGCAACCGGAACCAGTCCGGGTGAACCGGACCACAGTTCCATGGAACCGGAACTGGAACCGGAACCGGTCCGGGTGAACCGGCCCACAAGTTCCATGGAACCGGAACCGGTCCGGGTGAACCGACCCACAGGTTCTTTGGAACCGTTCGAAAAAGAGTCGTTAACTAGCCGTTGTGATTTTTACTATAAATATATATTACTTTCAATCATTTTCATTTACAACTCATCTCTTCTCCTACTCTCACTATTTACTCAATCTACTTAATTACGCAATTATTCTCTTAATTACATAATTAGTCTTTTAATTATTTCTTAATTTAGTTAATTACATAATTAGTCTATTAATTATTTATTTATTTCTTAATTCTATTATTATTTCAATATTATCATGTCTTCTTTTTTGAAAAAAGCGTTTAAAAAATTACTAAAGTGGCAAAATCATTGGGAAGTTCTAGCTCCAAAAGAAAGGTCATTTCAACTTCGTCGATATCAATAACACCTTCCAATAGTAATTATAATTATGAACCAAATTATCCAGAAGGGTACGACCAAGAATTACACGATTATGCAGAAGAAGTGGAAAGAGAAATACAAATTGATGAAGAAGAAGAACAAGAAGAGGAACACTCTTAAACGACATACGGGTGAAAACATAAAATACAGATTAGTAGAGATATGTAAAGAATAGAACTTATTAGATAAGATATTTTGTTGTTCTACCGATAATACAACCGCTAACATTAAATGCATTGAACTTTTGTATAACGAACCTGCATTTAGTTTTATTCTTGGGGGTAGATTATTACACGTACGTTGTTGTGCTCATATAGTAAACTTATCTTGCCAAGTAGGTATAAAACAATTAAGTGATTTATTAGATCTCATTAGAGACATAGTGAAGTGGCTTAAAATTGGACAGATAAAGAGACGATATAAGCAATTATGTGACCAGTATCTATTAAGAAAAGCAATTGCTTACCGTCCAATTATAACACAACTTTATAGTATGTGTACAGATAGCTATATAAGTGATGACATATGGGAACTAGCTATAGGTGTACATAAAATATTAGACGCGTATGACCACGCAACTAAGATTTTTTCATATGTTTACGAACCAAACATTCACTTAGTAATAAGTGAGTGTATTACTATTTTTTTATCATTTTCTTAAACATTCGCATGATGATACTAACCCATATTTAAAGCCGATTCTTGCAGATATGATGGATAAGTGGAAGACATATTTTACCGATTTTCCTTTTATTTATGGAATTGCAACCATTTTAGACCCATGTTTTAAGACAGAAGTCCTTACTAAAGTAATTGGATTTTACTACCAATCATTAGATCGCCCGCCTAGTGATGTACATAATTATGTTGGAACTTGTAAAAAACTTTTAGCAGAACTTTATGATTACTATGCTAGTGTATATAACCCAAAACGCGATACGTCTAGGCGTGCTAGCGTCTCGGCACGTCCCTCTTATTATAATTTCGTAATAGCTAATATAATGAGCCAAGATGATAGTTTTGTAGGATCATCTTCTTCTTCACCCTCCACTGCATATTTAGAATTAGATAACTATCTTAAACATCACTTTGAAATTGACCAAGGTAGCTATAATATTTTAGAGTGGTGGAAAGAAAAATCTATAAAATTTCCCATATTATAGAGAATTGCAAAGGATATCCTTGCAATTCATACTTCTACGATTGCGTCGGAGTCTGTTTTTAGTGCAGGTAGAAGAGTTTTAGATGAAAAGAGATCTCGTCTTGCTCCACATAGTATTCAAATATGTGTTTGCAAGAAAGATTGGGATCAAGCGGAGATTCGAACATAAGGACTAAGGAATGATGATGATCAAGGCGATGATGATGATCCATGGATGATGATGGATACATCTGCATCATCGTCAGGAGGAGAGTCAACGGAAGCATCTAACCAACCAGATGATGATGACGAAGACGAATAGGATCCATCGGACAACGATAAATCAACATTCAACAACTACAAATAAAAGGTATGACAAAGAACTACGTGGGCTTTGATTCCTTTGGGATACATAGGCAGCTTAGTATTCCTTTGGGTACTATGTTCAAGTCCATTTTCTCCCTTTTTTTTATTAATCGCCTTTATGGACATTATCGTTGATTTTTCTTATTAATTTATTTTTTTCATTCTTTTTAGTAAATATTTTAATAACGATTACAACTTGACAAGCAATGAATTTCGCTAATAATTAAGTAATCATCAAAGGTACGTCTGCAATATTATAGTATTTTTATATTATATAAATATTTAAAGGAAAAATAAAAATGGAACCGATGGTTCGACCCGCCCGTCTCGCGAGTTGGAACCGCCTCATGAACCGCCAAGGAACCGTTTGGAACCGTTCGCGACAGGTTCCAAATGGAACCGGAACCGGGTGGAATTGGAACCGGGTGGAATTGGAACCGGAACGGAACCGGCCCAACCCGGACCGTGGCCATGCCTAGTTGATACTAAGGGAATAAAGAAGTAATAAGTAATTTAGTATAGAAAAAATAGTGTTGCAAGGGTTAGAACTAGACCTGATCAAACATCGGGCCGGGCCAGGTGGAAAAAACAGTCCATTGATGTGGGCAGGGTCGGGCTTTTTTGCGGGCTTATGTTATATATTATTTATACATAATTAAAAACACAAATTACAAATAATTGAAATAAACAAATACAATTGTTACATATTATACATAATTTAAAACACAAATTACAAATAATTGAAATAAACAAATACAATTGTTACATATTTTGGTACACAAACCTCACTTTTTGGGGCCGGTAGGCAAACGCCAATCCCAAACTCGTCCCAAAAAAATTTGGGCCACTTATTTTCTGCCCAAACCCGCCCATCGGGCCATATTTTAGTACCCAAACCCTCACTTTTTCAGACCGGGCCGCCCATGATCAGGTCTATTAGAACCAACTTGATTGAGATCTTAAATTTATTATATTGTTGCTTTTTATATTATTCTAAATTTATTTTTTTTAAGATTTATTTCTTAATGTTTAAAACCCAAAAGCAAGCAACTTAAAAAGTAATGAACCGTTCCAAGGATTTCCCATCGTGCCCTCAACAGTTCCACTTCCACTTCCACTTCCACTTCCCCACACTGTTTATTCGCTTTCTCCTTCCTTATTTCATGAAGTGCATCCTTTGCTTCCTCCCTCTTTCCTAGTTTCCCTGTAAGGGACACAAGCAAAAATAAAGCTACGATTCCACAAATTTAGGTTAAAGACGGGTTCCAATCAAGAAAACATTCAAAAATGAAAATAAAAGCTTCAACAAATATGGTTTTCTGTAAATTACAGTTGGATCTACAATCTAGTTTTTATGCAAATTTTGAGTTTGTGCCTATCAAATGCTAAAACAGGGCAGCCCTTCATCTCCACCCTTGAGCATTGACAATTTAATAGTTCAATGTATATTACAGATTTTGAAAAGCAGTACTACATGAAGAAAATGTTGGTACTTTTTTTGTCCTCCTTAATTTACGGCCCGTTTGGTATGTGGTAATAAATGGTGGTAATGGTAACGAAAAACTAGTGTACTTTTGGTTGAAAAGTATCTTGGCTACCTTGATAGTTATGCTTGTCCAACTTCAATCGTTCAATTTGATGATTTGATATATTTTTGAGGTTCAATTTGACGACTAAGGTGTTTCTTTTTTTTTTTTTTGTGATTTTTCATGAGTTTCAATTTTGGATTTTGAATTATGATTCTTTTTTAGTTGCAGTTTTGATGGTTTGCTTTCTAGGAAAAATAACAATATGAGGATGAAAGTAGGGATTAGAGCATGTAAATAGGAAATTATTCGTTTGTGGGTTCAGTTTGATGTTTTGGTATGTTTTATTGTTTTGTTTGTTGAATACTTGAATTCAAATGGCCTTTTTTTGCTTAATCACAACAGAATTTTTTGATCTAGCTACCATAAAAAGCCTAGGCAATATCTTTTCATCTTCATTAGGACCATTGATGATATCTGTTCTGGTGTAAATATGTAATGTTTATCTTTACTGAAACCATTCATCATCATCAACATACCCGGTATATCCCATACAAAATTATGATTAGGCCAAAGAGTCCATCGACTCAAGAGATGTTCCTGCAACGAAAAAGATTGATTGAAGCTGAAGCTAGCTCCGCAAGCCAATATCTTATCACACAAGTTTAACCCTTAAACATAAATAAAATAAATAAAAGCATATAAATAAAACGAAAATAAAAATAGTACCGATAACAATAGCAATAAAAACAAGTAAAAGCCAAAGAACAAAACACCAACATGTAAGTGATAAAGAATCAAAAGTCTAAGACATAAATGAAGAGCCTCCACCTACCCCTATCCCTGGTTAGGTCCTTAGAGAGGTGTAACTCATGCATCAATTTTTATTTGTTCCTCCCAAGTTCTTCTAGGTCTTTCTCGATTTCTCTTACCCTCTACTATGATTTTTTTTATCCTCCTGACGAGAGCGTCAAAAATCTTTCTCTGCACATATCAAAACCATCTAAATCTATTTTCGCGCAACTTTGCAGAAATAGGGGCAGCCCCTAGCTTCTCTCTAAACTCCTGGTTCCTAATTCTATCCTCAATGTGTGATCGCCCATTCACCTCAGCATAGCACCCCGGTGGCTGCTCGCCACTTGAGCCAACCCGCTTGTATTTGATGAGTAACATCTCCGTCAATATCCCCATTACTCTGAATAGTCGATCTTAAATACCCGTACTTGGTCGTACTTGTAACGACTTTTTCATCGATGGACACCTTTGTCTCCCCAATCGACGCTGTCCCACTAAAGTCGCAATGCAAATATTCTGTCTTCGTACGACTTACGCACAACCCTTTATCTTTAAAAACTTCTCTCCACTCTTCCAATTTACTATTAACTTCCTTTTTAGTTTCTACTACCAACACGATATCGTCACCGAATAACATCCACCACGGTACCGTCTCCCATATAGATTTAAAATTCTCTTCCACATTGACCGTAAAAATGAAAGGGCTTAGTGCCGGTTCCTGATGTAGTCCTACTTTAACTGGGAAAGGCTCTGTCATCCCTACTGGTGTGTGAATGTTAACTGATGCTCTATCATACATATCCCATATGGCCTCAATGTACCTTGGTAAAATACCTCTAGCCTTGAAGCTGTCCCAGATGATGCGTCGTGGTATGCTATCATACGCATTCTCCAAGTTGATGGAAACCATCTGCAAATCCTTCTTCCACTCCCTATATTTTTCCTTTAGTCTCCTTAAAACATGAATAGCCGTAGTGGTTGACCTTCCTAGCATGAAACCGAATTGGTTCTCTCTGATAACTGTCTCTTGTCTAATTCTCCTCTCTATCACTCTTTCCCACAATTTTCTTCCTCATCCGAAACACCAATACTAATAACTTATGTTGAGTGGGCATCTCTGTTCCCAACATCACCTTACAATTTAAGCACGAGATCCGGTCCCACTTGCGTACTAAACAATATTGAAACCATTTGCTTGTGAACAGAGAAGTAATAAGTAAAGTGGTATACCAAAACAAGAGTTGCAAGAGTTGCAAGGGTTAGAACCAACTTGATTAAGGGCAACTTAATTAAGACCTTAAAAATTTATTATATTTTGCTTTTTAAATATTGTTCAAATTTATTTTTTTAAGATTTATTTTGTTGCTTTTTAAATATTGTTATGAAGTTTTTTGAGATTTAATTTGATCATTTTTTATGTTGATTTCAATGAATTTTTTTGTTTACCCATTTTTTTACACTTGATTGAGCTTTGATTTCAATGAATATTCAAAAAAAATTCATCATGTGATTTTCACACAAAGATAGGTTTTGCTTTACTACATTTCGAATTAGGGTTTTTCATCTGTGGTTTCTGTTCTTTGTTGACTTCAAGGGTTCGTTCTATGTTTTTTCATTTATGGTTTCTGTTCTTTGTAGATTGCTACGATTGTCAAGATTTGAAGTTTTTCTTTTTCAACTCCACTCATTCTTAAGGTAAGGTTTTAGAGGTGCAATTTCAACTATCGTTCTTGCTGTTATTTACTGCATTATCTCTTCTTTATTTTTTTTTTTCATTTTTAATTTGCAAATTACAAATAAAGTATTAAAATTTACATGTTAAAGCGAAAAACAAGTAAAGCAATTGATAAACAGTCATATATGAATATTTTATCAAAAAAAAACTAAATGCATTGATTCTGATTTGTTTGCTAGATTTCCAGGTGGAATGATTTTTGTATGATGGGGGTTTTATGTTGATAGTTATTGAGCATTTGATATGAATATTGAAGTTTTTTGGATCTTTAATAATTAGAATAGCGCCAACATTAATCTTGATGAAACCATTTTTTCTGTTTCACACTTAAGCAATCTTGATGAAACCATTTCCAGGTGCAATTTTGTTCTTTTACTTGCTCTCATATTTGTATTTATGTTTTTGTTTTATTTTGTTGTAGATGGTGTAAACTAATCTATTATTATCTAAACAAATAATATTCATGTATCAACTTATTTGATCTGAGCTCTGACTTTAAGTTAGCTTGAGAATTTTAGTTTACGAATTTTCGATTTTCCATTGGGTTTTTTATCTCTCGTATTTGATGGCTAAGCGATTTAATTATGCTTGGAAGGGAAGCATGTAAGTTTTGTAAACATTTTTTTTTTATTTTTTTGTTAACAATTTCTTAATTTTTGATAATTTTTGTTGAAATAGCTCTGTTTTTCTGCTGTGTAGTGTTGATTTAAGGAGAATTTAATTGCGTTTGCTTGGATTTATGTAGTGATTTTTTGTTGGGTGATTCTTAGTTGGATACCTATGAGCTATTTGCATTTGAAACTTTATGATTTTGGGTTGACCTTTATTTAGTGAAATTGATCATTTAATTTGTTGGGAATTTTTTATTGTGATGGAAATGTATCTAGGTTTTGCTTAATTTGGATATTTTCGACATGAATAATATGAAGAAAAGAGGTATTTGAATATTTTTGCATGATTTAAGAACTAGAACAAGATTGTGGTATCATGAGCGAGTTTTAAAATTGGGTATTGGGTGTAGATTAAGAGTTCAATGTGAGTTTGGAATAAAGGAACTAGTGTGAGATTGCTTATTTGAATATTTTTTGAATTAATACATCCAAACTCATTATCATCATATCCAGTGTATCCCGCTCATAGAATATTATGGTCAGGGTCTGGGGTAGTATAACTAAGCTAATTATGGCTATAATTAAAATAACGTTTGTAAATAAAATTGGTGAATTTTTGTGAAAACTTTTGTGCTTTCTCATAAGTACCCTATTGATTTATCGTATTTTGGTTTATAACTTTTACATTTATTTTTTAATTTTGATAATTCTCCTTTCCATTTCGGGTTTACTATATGCTTCGTTGAAATTATTATAAAGAACTATTGTACCTTTAGGGACTGAAATGGAATGGTTGTGTGGTGTCACTATCACCTATAATGGTTATGTTGCTAGTCTATCTCAAGCAAGCTATTGAAACTCTAACTTTCTGCTAATTATGTCGAGATATATGGGGGTTTAGTTTTCTACAATATTCAACTTTTGTTTGTTCCATTTAATTCATTTGATACATTTTCTTTTAGTGTGCCTGTTTTTGTCATATGTTTTTCTTTTGGATTGAAGACGAAGCCAGAATATGCCAAGCGCGGTCAAAGGTTCTGGAGGAGGTAGGACGACTATGGAAATGGGATATGCAATATTGTTATAGAAGTTGAGACTAAGAATTATTTTGTTGCTTGAGTACAGAAATATTTATCTGATTGAACTTTTGTGTAATAACCTGTCATTAAGACCATGTATATTTGTAGTTTGATTAGGCTATCTTACTTTGCTTTTGGTAGCCGTCATGCACAACAGTCCAATTGGAACAATATCACTTGCTTTTGGCAATCTACTCTGTAATTTGAATATCTATTGTTAACAAAGCAATTATGTGAGTTATCTCGGTCAAAAATTATTTAAGTAAAGGAAATCAAAAGGTTAGTCATGATCTATCTTTAATATGGAATATGATAATCTCAAATCATACCTTTATCATCGCAATAATTATCTTGTAAACATTGTTTATATATGACTTTTAGTGTTGCAACTTGCTAGCTATGCGTTGCTTATTAAACTTAGTAAATTACTTTTCTATCTTTGTGTTTGTTATGACAAGGTTAATTTTATTTTTATTAGCTACAAGCTCAATCGAAATCAATTTAATCCATAATGTGGACCATCTCTTGATTGTTTTATAGCCAAATAAAAATATGCTTATAGTAACAATTGATTTAAAAGTTTATTTATTGTTTGCGACTTATAGTAGTAGCTTAATGATAACTATAAAATACAAGTAGCAATTTACTATTCATTTTTTGATCTAATAAATTTTGGTTTTACTTTTGTTGGGCTCCTTCCACATGTGGCTAGGGAAATGAGATTAGGGCTGCATACGGTTCGGTTTGGTTTGGTTTGACAGAAAAATCAGACCAGACCAGAAATTTCGGTCTGGAAATTTTTCAGACTAGACCAGACCAGTCAAGACACGAGACCGGACCAGACCAGACCGTTCTAGAACGGTCTGGACGGTCTGGTCTGGTCTGGTCTACGTTTTTTTTTTTTATTTTTTTGTATTTTTTTAATTGAGAATCTAAGATAAACGATAATCTATAAACAAAATACATCACCAAATCCGAAAACATTACAAATTTTCAATAGTTAAGTACATCACTAATTTTATAATATAGAACATTACAAATTTTATAATATAGAAGCACAGAAGCACAGCACAGCTGGTATCGAAGTGTAGACCTGGAGAGTGGTATCTGTCGTCTGGTACGGTGAAGGAGAAATCAGAGTCTTCAGAGATTAATCGAGGGAGAAGGAGAAGGAAGGAATCGAGGGAGAAGGAGAAGGAATCGAGGGAGAAGGAGAAGGAACGAGGGAGAAGGAGAAAAGATCGAGGGAGAGCTTCAGAATCAGAGATTAAAAAAACCCAATCATAATGTTATAATAGTAACATTTAAAATTTTAAATAAAATGAAAATTACGGGTTCCGGTCTACGGTTTACGGTTTTCACCAGACCAGAATTTTACGGTTTTTCGGTCCGGTCTAGTCTGAAAATTTTAAAACCGGGACCGGACCGGAAACCGTTTTTTTAATAAAAAACCGGACCAGACCATTTAGACCGTAGACCAGACCAAATATTTAAATTACGGTTTGGTCCGGTTTGGTTTACGGTTTAGACCAAACTCTATTTAGCCCTAAATGAGATTGTTCCACGAAGAGGCTTGCAATTTTTCAATATGGTTTCATGCCTCATGGCTGAACATATAAAGTCTTTAATACATTTTTCATGCCTTACTTTGACATTGCCTACTACCACCTATACAATTTCAGCCCATACATCTTTCACATCTTTGCAACATATTGACATTTTAATATTTTCATTAGTATTATTGTAAATAGAAATGTATAAAATAGCATTAAAAAATGTGAAAGTGTAAGTATATTTAATTTATAAATACTAGTACATATATATGTCCATGCAATGCATGAATGTGTAAGTGTGTGTAGATACATATAAATAAAATGCAATAATTGACATAAACTAATGATAATAATGTGATTGTGATTATAAATAATAAAAGTGAAGATATTAAAAATTCACAATTATTTAAATCAATCAGAATCAATTAAACCAATATCTTACTTATCTTATTCAACAACATATATACAGAAGTTAATGGGTGATTAATGTTTTGATTTTCTTTAAAAATTATAATAAATAGGAAACTAAATTTTGGTATAAATAAATGACAATAAAATTATTAAGTTATCTATACCTTATTTAAATACATGATATAACAATTTATATCTTTTTGTTGAGTAATAAAAGAAAATTTATATTTTATTAAATTAGCTCCATTTAAACATAGCTCATTAGATTTTTGATTTTTCTTTTTCTTTTTTTATTTTAATGGTAGAAAATGACTTGGTGTAAAAATAACTTGCCAAGTATTCGAAATTTAGCAAATCTCATAAGCAATGTGGCAGAACTCCCAAAGAGCATCATTTGAAAATTTTCAATCTTTTTAATAGATTGTATGATTCTTATAATTTTATGTAGATATGTACCGCAGAAAAAACATCTCGAACTGCAACCGTCAATCACAGCTTCCAAATCGCTCGATCCATTAGGGTCCCAAAAAGAATAAGACTAACTCGTGGAACCGCTATTAGAACTCGATTGGCTCGCCAAATCGAGAAGCACTTCACCAGGATTGTTTTGGTTCACATGCCCCATTGGTTCCATGGAACCTACCACACTAGCCGTTATATTTTGAAAATTTAGTCATTGCAAAAATGCCCTATAAATAAGAGAGGCATTTTCTTTATTCATTCATACTCCACATGAGTTACTCTTACTAATCTTTTCTCTAGTTAGTTAGTTAAGTACAAAATTATTTCCTTAATTACATCATAAGTTATTTAATTTTTTTATTAAAACTTTAATTACCATTAGTCTATTATCAATATCTCTTTACTTTTGAAAAAATCCACTAAAAAGTTAATAATGGGGCAAAATCAGGATTTAGCTTGAAAAAAAAAGCCACTTGTACTCTAACGTCATTAAGAAAGTTACAATGAAGAATTTGATGATTTAAAGTGGAAGAAGCATTCCAAATTGAAGAAGAAGAAGAAGAAGAAGAAGAAGAAGAAGAAGAAGAAGAAGAAGATGATGATGATAAGAACAACAAGAAACAGAAATATCAGCCCCTACTAGGGTAATTAGATCTCGACAATCATCAAAGAGATCACAAGGAGTACAACAACCACAACAAGGTCGTTAAAACATATCAATTTTCAAAATATCGGTTAGTTTGATTGTTCAAATTTTGTTAGTTTTAAATTATTAATTTTTTATTAATTGTTATATTTGAGTATAGTTTTATGTTTTGATTTAGAAGAAAAATAGGAACCATTAAAAAACATTTTTTTAGCAATGTCGTAATTCAATGGTAGAGCCGTTTCACCTGTGTAGTCATATTTTTCAAAGCAACCGATGAATACTCCAAATGCTTTCATGTGCACATGTCATTGTGAAAGTTAATGTGTGAAACAATCAGTATCATAAACTTTCAACAAAGGTAAATACTTTTTCAGTTTTTAAACAGGTAGAAGGGTCTAATTTTGTGTTGATATCCATTGTAGCACACTTTGATCTTGAACTAGAGCAGCATGATGTTAAGACGGTTTTCCTTCATGGTGATTTGGAGGAGGCGATTCTGATGAAACAGCCCAAGGAATTCGAGATTTCTAAAAAGGAGCACTACACTTGAAGATTACTTAAATCATTGTATAGAATGAAGCAATCCCTCACAGTAGTACAATAGATTTGATTCTTTTATGATTTTGCATGGGTTTGATAGGAATTCATATTATTATTGTGTGTATCATAATAAGCTGTAGGATGGTTGCATGATCTACCAACTATTGTATGTTGATGACATACTGTTGGCGACAAAGACTAAAACTGATGTTGCTAGATTGAAGGAGATGCTCAACTTGGAGTTTGACATGAAGGACTTAGGTACAACTCGGAAAAATTTGGGAATGGAGATCTATCGTGATCGGCCCAGAGGTAAGCTTTTCTTGACTCAGAAAAGTTACATTGAAAGATTTTATCTCGTTTTGGGATGGAAAATCTAAGCTAATAAGTATGCCAACTACTGTGAGCTTTTACTTGTCTAATCTACGTCACCTCAAAGTGAGGATGAGATTTCATATATGTTTAGAGTTCTTTATGCCAACACGGTTACCTATTTGATGCATGCTATGGTCTATATTAGATTGGATATTGCGCATTTTGTTAGTGTTGTTAGCAGATTTATGGTTCGACCTGGGAGAAAACACTTGCAAGGAGTGAAGAGGATATTTCGCTATCTAAGAAGGACAACTGACATTGATATTGTGCACGAGAAGGGTAAGGAGTGCTAGCTTTGTGACAAGTTTTTCGAATTCTGTTTATTTAGTTGATGTCGATTCTAAGAGGTCTGTGACCGGTTACGTGTTTACCTCAGGTGGTGCGGTTTTGAGTTGAAAGTCTACATTGCAGTATTTAGTGACGTTGTCTACTACTAAAGCTGAATTTATGGCTTTAACTTCGACAACTAAAGAGTCAATTTGGCTCAAAGGTCAGGTGGGTGAACTTGGTATCACACAGGAGGTTGCTACGGTGAGAACCCGACTAATTTCTTCACTAAGTCTGTTCTATTCAGTAAGTTTAAAAATTACTTAGATCTACTAAATATTGATTACTATGTTTTGTAGTACGCTCTTTGAGGCGGTGTTGGAGAAGCTCTTATTGTAGGTGTATTGGCCTTAAGTTGGAGCTTGCTCCATTGACTTAGATCTATTGAATATTGATTACTGTGTTATGAGATGGTTTCACTATGGTGTTGATGAGATCGTTTGCTGACTACGATTTCTCGTCAATGTGGAGATTATTGATGATTGGGTGACTTAAACTAGAGTCTTAATCATGGGATAGATGAATCAAATTGTTGGAAAACGTATGGTTTCTAGTAGCCAATACCAGCTCGATGTTGGTGGTGGCCAAGGTGAGGACGACTCGTTATTGGGCGCTGAACTGTAGGGCATTTTCCAAGATAAAACGTCGACTCAGCGTAGCTTGGCTCATGAAGCAAGCCAAGTTGGCTTTAAGTTCTGGATGTTTGATGTTTGAGTCAAGAAGAGAACGTCGACTCGGTGTTTCTTGGTTCCTCAAGAAAGCCAAGTCGACTTTATGTGTGTCTTAGGAGCAATTGGGGGTTTTCACGTTTTTGGCCGGTTATTTTGTACTTTGTTGCTCTAATTTCTCTTTTAAGAGAGGAATACTATATAAACCCTTCTAATTAGGTTTAGGGTTTCATAGAATCACAAAAGGGAATAGTGAGCTGCTCTAGAGAGAATTCTTTGATTCATCTTTGTAATCTTGCAGTTTTACGGTGAAACTTTTGATTTCGGTGCCCGTGGACGTAGCTATCTCATCGATAGTAAACACATAAATTCTTAGTGTATTTTTCTTATTGTTTGCATCTATGATACATGGACACGGCACTGAACAGGTGTGTCGCGTGTCGGACATGTGTCGGACACGGACACGCGAAAATCCGTGTCCGACACGCCAAATGAAGTGTCCAATATTTTAATATTTTTCCGGACACGGCACGGACACGGAAGAGACACGGCAAAAGTCAAAGACACGTTTTTTTTTTTTTTAAAAAAAAAAATATTGAAGTTCAGAATAGTCACACACTGATACTCAAATTCCCTTTCCCTTCCCTCTCAATTCCCTCTCTTGCTCTCCTCGTACTCCTCTCAACTCTCTTTCACTCTAACCCTAAAAACTCTACACAACTCTTCCTCCACCTCCACTGTCGCCACCGCACTCCCGCACCACACCACCGTCGCCGGCTGCTCCTTCTGTACTCCATCAGACCATCACAGATGAACATTGCCGCACTCTCTTTTGATTTTGTTTAAGGTATTTTCACTCTTTATCCTAAATCCTAATATTAATCTTGTTCTAATCTTTAATCTTAGTGTTAATCTTAAATTCTTAATCTTGAAAAGTTTGTAATTTGAATTTTGAAAAGTTGAAATGTTGTTCTTGATTTTTTTTGTATATCCTCTTTGAATATTTGTTAATTGTTATTTGTTAATTTTAAATTGTTAATGTGTTATTTGTTAATCTTAAATTCTTAATCTTAGTGTTTGTAATTGAAATTTTGAAAAGTTGAAATGTTGTTCTTGATTTTTTTGTATATCCTCTTTGAATATTTGTTAATTGTTATTTGTTAATGTTAAATGGTTAATGTGTTTGTAATTTGATGTTGTTCTTGATTTTTTTGTATATCCTCTTTGAATATTTGTTAATTGTTATTTGTTAATGTTAAATTGTTAATGTGTTTGTAATTTGAATTTTGAAAAGTTGAAATGTTGTTCTTGATTTTTTTGTATATCCTCTTTGAATATTTGTTAATTATTATTTGTTAATGTTAAATTGTTAATGTGTTATTTGTTAATCTTCAGTTTTAAATCTTTAATTGTGGTTGTTTGAATTTGAAGAGTTCAATCATGTCTAGTAGTGGGGCTAGTGGCTCTGATTCATGCAATGTTAGTGGTGATGCTACAAATGAAGAAGGTGATTTTGGTTCTTATCCTTTGTGGAAATATGTTGTTAAAGGGGACAAAATGAGTGGGATGGGGATAATTATACTTAGGAATGCAACTTTTGCAAACAAATAAAGAGTGGTTCATATACTAGAGTTAGAGCACATTTGATGGGTCTTGCAAAAGGTGGAATTAGTCAATGTCCTAATGTAACAAATGAGGATAGAATGCAAATGAGAAACTTAGAAAGACAAGTTGAGCAATATAAAGAATCTAGACAACCAAAAAGACCACCACTTCCTAGTCAATCTTTGTCTTCTGAAACTTCTCTTTCACCAACTTCATATGCCAAGAAAAGAAAATCTGACAACCCAATCACCAAAGCTTTTGATATACAAGTTCGAAACAACTTAGATGCTGAGATAGCAAGGATGTTTTTTACTGGAGGATTGCCTTTCAACCTTTGTCGAAACCCTTACTATGTTAGTTCATACAACTATGCTGCCACAAATAATATTCCTGGTTACAAGCCTCCTGGTTACAATAAAATGAGAACCACTTTGTTAGATAGAGAGAAAGAAAATGTTGAAAGGCTTTTAGAACCAACAAAGGCTACCTGGAGGGAAAAAGGGGTAAGTATAGTGAGTGATGGGTGGAGTGATCCACAAAGGAGACCTTTAATTAACCTCATGGTGGCTTGTGAAGTTGGTCCTCTGTTCTTAAACGCCGATGATTGCTTAGGAGAGGTAAAGGATAAAGACTTTATTGCTAATTTGTTGAATGATGCCATTGAAGAAGTTGGAGATGACAAATTTGTTGTAAAAATTCTCACTGATAATGTATGCAATTGCAAGGCCGCTGGAGAACTTATAGAGGGTAGATATCCACATATATTTTGGACACCATGCATTGTTCACACTCTTAACCTTGCTCTTAAAAACATTTGAAATGCTAAAAATGTTTCAAACAATGAGGAGGTTTATGATGAGTGTCATTGGATAATCGAAGTTCATGGAGATGCTTTATTTGTCAAAAACTACATAATGAACCATTCAATGAGGTTAGCTATATTTAATAAGTTCTCTCCGTTAAAGCTTCTTTCTGTTGGTGATACTCGCTTTGCTTCGGTAGTTGTCATGCTAAAGAGGATGAAACTTCTTAAACCAACTCTTCAACCCATGGTTGTTAGTGAGTCTTGGTCCACATATCGTGATGATCATCGTGGACAAGCTACACTTGTGAGGGAAAAGATTCTAAATGACGATTGGTGGGACAACGTTGATTACATCCTTTATTTTACTCGTCCCATTTATGACATGATAAGAGCATGTGACACCGACAAAGCATCACTTCATCTAGTATATGAAAAATGGGATTCAATGATTTCAAAGGTGAAGGAGATCTTATATAACCATGAGCATAAGCAAAGGTATGAGTATTCTTCTTTCTTTATTGTGGTCGAAACAATACTTTTTAGCCATTGGAAGAAAAGCAACACTCCACTTCATTGTTTGGCACATTCTTTGAATCCAAGGTATTATATATTTTTGTATGTTTAAATGTTTAAAGCATTAGATTATGCATTAATTAAATTTTCTTCTTTTTTATGTATTCAAAAGGTATTATAGTGACGCGTGGCTTAAAGAGGTCCCCGATAAAGTTGCTCCACATGTTGACAATGAAATTTCCACACAAAGATTCAATTGCTTTAGAAGATTGTTTTAAGACTTGGAAGATAGAAGAAAGGTTAATATGGAGTATGCTATTTTCTCGGCAAGAGATGGTGGTGTATTTACCGAACCGGAATGCTTGAATGATATGTACTTGATGGCTCCAACGCATTGGTGGGCAACTTATGGCTCACAAGTTCCGATGCTTCAAGCATTAGCATTCAAGTTGTTAGGACAACCATCATCTTCCTCTTGTTATGAGAGGAATTGGAGCACATATAAATTCATTCATTCATGTACTAGAAACAAACTTGCACCAAAACGTGCTCAAGATTTGGTGTACATTCATAACAATCTTCGTTTGCTTTCAAGGAGAGGTGAGGCTTATAACTAGGGAAGAACAAGGTTGTGGGATGTTGGAGGAGATGACTTTGAAAATCTAGAAGATTCTATGTGTCTTGGCATGGCAGATCTTTCTCTTGATGAGCCCGAGTTGGAAACTACTTTTGTAGCGGAGGATGATGATGGATGTCATATGGATGATGTGTGATGATCAAACTTAAATTTACCTATTTATTTGATTTTCTTTGATTTGGTTTGTATGACTATTTTTAAATACTGATATTGTTTATTTGGTACTTATTTGCATTTTATGTGAGTTTTATGTTTTTAAAGTGTTTATTTACAAATATCAAATGAAAGATTGTAAAATTACCTTTAATTTGATATATTTATTATATTACCATTTTCGTGTCCCCGTGTCCGCCATTTTTAAGTTGGCGTTTTCCCGTACCCGTTTCGTGTCCATGTCCGTGTCCGTGTCCGTTTTAGTGCAACCTAGGTTTGCATTGAGTTTTTATTGTTTCTTTATTATTTACGATTATTACTTTTGCTATCGCACAACTAGTACTTTCTACAAGAGGGATGTATATAACATAAGTGTATGTAATTTCCCTTATCATCTAATATTCAAAATTAAGAAATATATGTCTTAGAGCACTATTATTGGTGATCTAATTCAAGGTCACATGACCCAACTATAAGGAAAATTATACCAATGGTGATCTAATATTAGGTTGGTTATGGAAAAGATTGGGTAAAAAGGTTATGGGGCGACCCGTTCTGGTGAACGGTCACCCCATTTTTTTTCAAAAAGTTTCGCCACGTGTCGCTTTCTGATTGGGCCTTGAAAAATAACAGCATCCCCCCTCTGACATCCATGCAGCTGCAGGCCACTTGGCGGCTTCTGATTGGGTGAGAAAAAATAGCCGTTTTTTTCCCTTTAACGGCTATTTTCCTATTAAAATAATTTAAAAAAAAAAATTTATACCAACGGTCATATTTTTTCGAGATCTATAAAATGAGATCCATATTGATATTTTTTGACATAATTTTTTTTTACATATTTTGTTCATATTTTCCTACTTTTTTTGGTTAAAAAAATACCAAAGTAATCATTTCAAAAATCCCAAAAATAAAATATGGATTCAAACAATCCAAATTATGGAAGAAATCCATGTAAAAAAAACCAAGGAAAAAATCTTCTTACAATCAAAGTGCTCAAATTCAGTATCAAAATCCTCCGTTCAATCCTCCATTTTCTCAAAATACTCCAAATTCTTCTTACTATATTCCTGAAAATATCCCAAATTCATCTTATTATGTTCCTCAAAATACCCAAAATTCTCAAATTATGTTTCACCACCATCATCAATCTCACAATGTCAACTCTAATATTGATATGTATTCAACTCCAATAAGGGGTGAAAGTTTAGACGAAAATGAGATGGAGTATGATGATGATGATGATGATGATGAAAATGAAGGAAATGATGAACATGATCAATATGGTGAAGATGGAGGAAGTTCTATTCATCATGTTGATGCTAGTCTTTACACCCAACCATCATTTCAAGATCTAGTTTCACAATTTGGTTCACTACCGAGCTTCACTCAATTGGTTCAACCATCTCAACAGCTACCTAATAATAATGATGAAGCCCCTATATCGATCACCTCTTTTAGTTGATTTGTTTGAAGGAAGGGCACCACCTGTCAATTTCACGGTGAATGGAAATCAATACGGCATGGCTTACTATCTCACTGATGGCATTTATCCTAAATGGACTACTTTTATTAAGTATATTACTGAACCGCAAACAGCAAAAGCAAGGTTATTTGCCCAACATCAAGAAGCAGCAAGAAAGGATGTGGAGCGAGCATTTGGGGTGTTGCAAGTTCGTTTTGTAATAATTAGAAAGCCCTCACTTGCTTGGGATGAAGAACGACTCTCTGATATAATTACTTCTTGTATAATTATGCATAATATGATAGTGGAAGATGAAAGAGATACATATACACACTATGCTGATAGTAGAGAGTTCATGAGAGATCGCTCAAAATGTCAATCAGAAGGTACAAGTGGATTAAATGATGACTTTGAGTATTACACAGATAGAATTGTTGATATCAATCGATACTTGGCAAATAAGGATGATGTTGAAGATCGACAAACACATTTATCCTTAAAAGATGACTTGGTTGAAAATATCTGGCAAAAGTTTGGAGAGAACCGCAATTAATGTATCATTTAAAATTTTAGTTTTTTAATTTGTGTATTTATTTTATGTATGTGCATTGTAATATTTATTTGAAGTTAATGAATTTTTCTTAAATATTAAAAAATATTTATTAAAAATTATATATATATTTATATTTATTAAAAAATATTATTTTTATTAAAAGAATAATTTTTTTAATAATAAAATAGTAGATCTATTTTAATCAAATAAAAAATTATATTAACTTTGTACATGAAAATATTATTATAAAAAAATAAAGATAAATGTTAGATAAATTAAGGGAGAGAAATTATGGTGGGGTAGAAAAAAAGTAAGAAAGAGAGAATGACGACCTTTTAAAAGAGGTCATTGTTAATAAAATTAGGTTGAAAGATGATATTTTAAGAGAGAGAAAAATTGTGAAATAGTAACATGACCTTTTTTTTAGGTCATGAGTAAGGATGCCCTTAGTGGTTAAGATTATAGTTGTTGAATTAAAGATAATTAAGAGTTCAAGTATTAGCCTAACACGAACCTACTGGCAGAAATTTGCTTCATAGACGTGAAAAGTCATGGGTCTTGATACCGTAATAAAAATTATGTCAGTCCACTGAATCTCTCAGGTCCAGTCTATTAAAATTTAATGCTATTCTTATTTCACATTTTTTTATGGGCCGATTTAATCAGAGATAGTCTCTCAAAAGAGACCGTCTCTCTCACAAGAATTTATGTTAAAAAATTAAGTGTTGGGAATAAAGTGATGAATTTGCAAATCGAATATATTGAAATTATATTATAATCTGCAATAAAAATACTTGTGGTAGTAATACAACAAGCTCAAGTAATAGGGTATAAGTAACAACACTCACAAAATAAATTCAGCCGAGAACTATAAAAGTAGTGAAAAATTTAAGTAAAAAGTGCTTATATATGATAAAATATAGAAAAGAAGGTTTTGTAATGTAGGAATTTATGTATAATAGTGAATGAGTGCAAGTAAACTTTTGCTATACACGAATGCTGAAGACCTTTTCCTTTTGAAAAATTTGGAATTTCAAATAATGGAGGATTAAACATCCAAAAACTAGAGATCAACTCGCATCGCCTCAATTCACTTCGAACAATTACCAATCGGTCTCCTGAGAGACCGTCTCTCTGAGAAACGCCTCTCAGGTCCAACTCATTAAAACTTAATGCCTACTTTTATTCTATATTTTTCTTTATAAGCCGGTTCAATTAGAGATGATCTCTAAAAGAAAACCGTCTCTCAAAAGAATTTATTTTTACAATAACAACTATTAAAATCAATCAAACAAAGAGTTTAAAATTGTGCATGGCAAATTATTAGTTGAAAAGTTCAAAAAGTCTTCTGCTTCTTTTATATTTTTATTACTTAATGTTTTTTTATATTCGTGTTGAGTAACTTAATTAGCATGCAATCAAAGCAATTAGAATTGCTTTTGCTTCTCAAATATAAATTAATAGTTACAATCGGGCACAAATAGCCCTTACAACTTGAACGACCTAAAGAATACATCCTTGTATTCAGTAATATTATCACTGAGAACAAAAAGTTGTCAACCACAACTTGATCCTTAGGATGAAATCAGGATTATACTAATTAATGACTTTGCCCCTACCTTTAAGTCTTAATATTAAAAACTAATAAATTTCATAGTTTTATCACTTTACTAAAACTGTTTGGTAAGTACATTGACTTCAATAAGAAAGTCACTTGCGGGTTTTTTTTTTCAATAATTTGCTTAGTGTCTTTTGTCTATATCGTCGTTGACCTTTGTTCAATTGCCCAACTACTTTCTTTGTTGGCAATTGGTGTAAAAATTAAAAAAAATGAGTTTTAAAGTATATAATATATTTTAAGCCTCTAATTTTGAATTGGTTTTTTAAGCTTAAGCTTTAATTACGCTCAAACAATAAGCAATGCTCTATTATGTAAGCGTATGTTCTTTTATATTAACGGTTAATCAATTATAGGTAGGGATGGGCACGATTCGGATTCAGCTAAATTCAGATTTAGACCCTAATTTTTTTATTGGATTCGAACTCAGACCCAAGTTCATAGGTTCTGAAAAATTTGGACCTGAACCCAGATCATTAGGGTCTGGATTTGGATCCAAAATATATTTTTTTTCCTGATATATTTTTTAAAATTTATTATACGATTTTCGACCATTCGTATAAAATCATTTAAACATTTTTTAATCACAACGATATTCTATTACTTTATATTAATTGAGTGAATAAATATATGCAGCTTTCCAACATTCAAGTTCTTATAACGAAATATTTATCAAGCCTTAATTTTTAATGTATAGATACAACAAACACATTCCATATTACATGAACCAAAAAAGGTAAAAATCATGTAATATTCAAAAATATAACCAGATTTCAAATTAAACAACTAAATAACACATGATAGCTAATGCAATTTTTTATAAAAAGATGTAAATAGGTCAATAGGTCGGATCTGGGTCTCAAACGTGTGGACCCGAACCCAAACACTAAGATTATGGATCCAGAGCCAACCTATATCCATAGGGTCTAAAATTAGGTGGATTCAGACCCTTAAATTAGGGTTGGGTGGAGTCTATAGGCATCTCTAATTATATGGCAAATGAGGGGATGAAAACATGTATAATCTTTATTAATAAGGGACAAGCTTAAGAATTATTTGCACTAATATTTTTAAAAATTATACTCACTATTTCGATCAACTAAAGCATTATCAAAAAATATACACTAATTCATTTTCATCTTACGTGACACAACTTTAATTGGGTCAGTCTAAACTATTTTAAAAAAATTACTCCAAGTATAAGTGTTCATTCAGATTTTATTGTTTTTTAATTTTTTTATGATGAACTGTTTGTATAAGCTCGTATAACGGTGACACGGTCTCATACAAGCCATGAAAAATATCTACATGATCAAATAAAGACCATTGTAAATTCGGTTTTTTCTCTCTGATTTTCTAATATTTTGATATAACTAGAATCTTATGTCCGGTTTTCTAGCAACTTTAGTGTTCAAATTAATCATCAAAGGTTTTGTCCATTTGGTGTTACAACTTACAAGTAAGGAGTTCTCTTCGACACCAAGGGATCTACTCAATCTTGACGGTTTCGTTGAAGAAAATTTACAAGCTGTTGTAGGTCTTATTTTTAATTGACTTGCTCCTTGTGCTTTAAAGAGTTAGCCCTATTCAGATATTAAAGAGACAAGGAATATTTAAAAGTGGGGTTAACAGGAAGCCAAATACATATTTTTTTTTTTTTTATATTTATTAGGAATTATATCTACTGCGTTCCAAAAGTCAAAGTTAAAGTCAATAACAAAATCATATTGTACAATTGAAAATTTTGCAATTACTCTTATATAAATTGTCAGTTTATGTCGAATTGTCATAAGCTTTGAAATGCCAAGTGGTTATTGCTGAATAAGAAATTCAAATTCACTACAATAAAATTAACTTTTCACGACATAGAATTTAGTGATATTGAAAAATGTCACTGATTTATATTATCTTAAGTGTAAAAATTATTAGTTTTTATTTTAAGTTTCACTATAAAGTGATTTAGTAAGTGATTTAGTGACACGTTATTTGGCTTTTAGTGATATATGTAATTGTTACTATAATTTATATTAGCATTTATAAGAAATGTTACTAGATCCTATATCGCGATAAGTTTTAGTATGATTTTTCATTATTCTGCTAAAAGGTTTAATAAATACTACTAAATCTATTATATATATCAATTAAAAATTTAAATTAATGACATTTAAATTAAATGTAACTAAATATATATCACTAAAAATAAATTATGTTATAGGGATTTAAGCAGAAAAGTTATATTTTGTTCTAGAAAAATAGCAATTGATAGTGGCCCATAGACCACAAGCTTTTCAACAAATCGATTCAAAGAAGTCATAAGTTATTATACATTTATATTCATTCAAATCAATTGATAAATGTCACTATAATAATATATTACTTTTAATTTTAATTATTTTTTTAGTTACATAATTGTCAAGTGGATTAAATGCAATACATTTATTTTAAATTTCTATAATATACGTAACAAATATACCTATATTTTCAAGAATCGAAATATAAAATGAAGTTAAATGACCACATGAATATATTTGTATCTCTGCCCCTGTCTGAAAAAGTGATACTTACTTCAACTAAAATAAATATAACTTCACTGTACGCATGCATGAACGATAAGATAGAAACTTCATTTCGCCAAACAAGATAATATAGTAATAAATAAAAAAAGTAACAACTACTCTAATCTTAAAATTACTTGGTTATTCAAATTGTTAATTATCTAGTAAGACAAAATCTACATCATTAGCTTCTCAGTTACGCACCTATGTTTGGCAATATCAAGATAAAGACACTTCTAATATTGCCATTTGCCACATCAAACATAAATATAATTAAGCCGACCATTTCTCATGTAGTTGACTTAACCATATTTTACTAAACAAAACATCTTTAATTTCTTAATCATCTTGAAATGTTCCTAATTACACTTCTCATGTCTTCAAAAACACAATTGAACATTGAAAAAGAAGAAAAATTAGTAAATGAAAAGCAAGTTTCAAGTACATATATCGAATCAGAGGCTCGATTTTGTTTGAATCCTGTTCAATCTGTATCCCGCTCATTGCACAGACCTAACATCGATGAATATTATATAAGGTCCTACACATGTAGCTTTTGTAAGAAAGGCTTCTCCAACGCACAAGCTCTTGGAGGGCATATGAACATACATCGAAGAGATCGAGCCAAACTTCGAAAAACTTCTTCCAACGACGAAGATCATTCACAAGAATCTTTGGAATTATCAACAAGTAAAAATAAAGATAATGTTGATAATATGGGTAAAAAAGAGGCACTTCCTTTGTTTGTTGAAACTTCATCATCATTGAAGAAGGAAAATATGTTCAACCCTAACGTTAGCAAGGATGATTCCGGCATAGACCTTGAACTTCGATTAGGTTCAAGTCCCATAATGAAAAATAATACCTTTGGTGATTGAATTTATATTATCAAAGAGGTTAGATACCATATATATATATATATATATATATATATATATATATATATATATATATATATATATATATATATATATATATATATATATATATTATTGACCATTAAGATGCAAAAGTATAAACTAAATGGAATTTCATGAAAGTAAATTTGTTGTGTGCTATTTTAAAATGTGATTTCAATTCTCTTTGTTTATTTCATGCATGAAAAGTAAATTTTTATGTACTTTTACACAAATAGCAAAATTGTGTATAATTTTTAATGTTTTTCTTATTAATACCAAATGGTTTAATAAGGTATGAGCTTATACAATACTATGTATAATCTAGCTACTAAGAACACAACACAAAGTAGGTTACATGTGGTATAATAGATTGTAATAAAATAATATTCATTTCGTCTGTTAGAGTTATTTCTCATTTGTTAAAAAATGATTTAACAAAAAATAGTTAAAAGAGGAAAATTCTAATGTTGATAGAGTGTGCTTCTTGAACTATCAACTTAGATCTCGGAAGAGCATTCACGCGTGATGCTTCACTTTCTATGCCAAGCGTACGTTTAATTTGCCACACATTCATTTTAACTTTTAGTACTATTGTTGTTGAGTACTATAAGATACCTTTAAAACGGACACTACAAAAAAAAAGTGGGCGACCACAAATTAAGTCACCTAATAGTAGGCAAAATGAGTTTGGCGACTAAATGGTGACCAATTCTTTAGATGGGGTCATTATTAGTCTCCAAAAGATAACTTATCACAACTAGGTCGCCTGTAACGTCCAAATAAAATTGGTGGCCATTGAGTCACCATAGGCGACTAGAAAGTTGGAAACCTGATGATTCGCCTTGGCGATTAAGTCCCCACCAAAGTTTAGTCGCTAGTTTTATACAAAATTATAAAAAAAAAATTCCCAATGCCGTCTATTTTCCACCTACTTTTCCTATAAAACCCCAAATCATCTCGCATTTATATTATCTCCCCAACAGATCATGCAATTGCTACTACAACAATCTATTTTCTCTACTAGCAATCAAAGTCCAGATATTTGTTTTTTCATATCATAAATCCCAGTTGTCATTGTAGTTACTCTGGTAAAACCTTGCATAATTCATCATATAACCTTTCGTGTACAAAAAATAGTCTTTATATTCATTAAGCGACCTATCATGGACATTCCGTGTATAGTTTATGCAACCAGAGAACAATGGATTGTTTGTCGCACTTAGCATGTCGAAAAAATGTCTGGCTTGGGAGATTGGATCTTTTCGGGTAATTGCAAAGGCAAACGTTCTTCTAAATGTGCATTTTTT
>NC_080055.1:15644244-15649244 GCF_026212465.1 Amaranthus tricolor
AATGTCTGGTAAAAGCCATTGCAGTAAGATGATTAAACTCCTTTTCTCTTCTCCTTATGGTTTGGTGGATACATGTGCATTTGGTTGTACTATTCTAGTATGATGTGATATAAGTTTTGCATCAATTCCCATTTTTGTTGGTTTGCATTGATTGTGTTTAGTTTTATTGATTTGGGATGTTGCACTTTGCTGGTCTTATGTAACTTAAAGCATGTCTTCATGAGTATTCATCTATCCTGATGGGATTGAATCAAAGAGAAAGAAGAGTATGTTTTAAAAAGTGGTAATAAATGAAGAGAGAGAATGAATTATATGGATGAAATTAAAAGAGAGTTAAAATATATGGATGAGATTAAAAGAAAATGGTGGGTCATTGTCCAAAAATAGAAATGATGCAAATTAAGTAGGACGGATCAAAATAGAAAATGCTTCAAATTCAATGGACGGAGGGAGTAGTTTTTTTCTAAACAATTCTTAGTGAGACTATCTATGACTTACAACGTAAACATAAATCTCCAAAGAAACTGAAGGATTCACTTTCAAAAGTTGCTCAAAATACCATATACAAATTCTTGTGGCGTACACATGCTTCGTTATTTTTGCTGTCTAGATAGCAGCAGCATTAGCAGTATGCCTTTAAATTAATCTTTTTATTTACTTGGGTTAACTTATAATTTTCTTTGGCCTGTTCGTTTGATGTAGGTTTATCAGATTACTGTGTCTCTAACAAATTGACATGCCTAGGACAAGAAGAGATCGTTCTGTTTCTTTTGAGGGATGTAGAAAGTCTCCAGCTCCTTGCAGCCCAAGTTTGACATGCGATATCAAGGCTAAAAGTCCTCTAGCATCAGAGGAGGACCTAATAGAATGGGAGGACGCCAGGTGTGTTGTCTGTATGGAACATCCTCACAATGCTGTGCTTCTTGTTTGTTCCGCATATGACAAGGGTTGTCGTCCATACATGTGTGATACAAGTTATCAGCTCTCCAATTGTTTTGATCTATTTCGCAAGTCATGTGCAGAAGGAACAACTGCGATACTATCAGAAGGTGCCGAGCAACAGGTACAGGCCTCTGAATTCGTGACTGTTGAAACTGTGGTGACCTCACAGGAAGAAGGTGAATATCAAGGTCCTTCTGCTACAGATATTGATAGCATGCACAAACTCCCGGAAAAACTTGTTTGCCCTCTATGTCGTGGAAAAATCAGTGGGTGGGTTGTTTTATACCCAGCTCATAATTTTATAAATGCCAAGACTCGGACCTGTGCTTTAGAGACATGTGAGTTCAGCGGCAATTACTCTGATCTGAGAAAGCATGCGAGGCTAGAGCATCCACATGTAAAGCCTTCTGAGGCTGACCCTGAGAGGCAGCAAAGTTGGAGACAACTTGAGAGGCAAAGGGATATAGGTGATGTGCTCAGTACTATCCAATCGAGCTTAGTGGAAGAGCTAGAACTCCCCTTGGCTGAACGTTCGATCACAATACTCTATCTCTCTTGGCTTCAAGATTTGAACTTTGATTATGATCGTGCTTCTGCTTCTGTAGAGGATGAGGATTCCACTGATGTTGGCTTAGCTTTTAGGCACTATACGAGGAGAAGGCGTCTATCTACATCTGCTGATTCCTCAGAGGGTGCCTTAGCTTTAAGGCGCTATGTGAGAAGACGTCTATCAACCCCTGATGATTATGCGAGAAGTCATCTATCTATCCCTAATGATTCCTCTAATAGTGGCTTAGCTTTGAGGCGCTATGTGAGAAGACGTCTATCTACCCGTGATGATAATGTGAGAAGTCATCTATCTATTCCTAACGATTCCTCTAATAGTGGCTTAGCTTTGAGGTGCTATGTGAGAAGACGTATATCTACCCTTGATGATAATGTGAGAAGTCATCTATCTATCCCTAACGATTCCTCTAATAGTGGCTTGGCTTTGAGGCGCTATGTGAGAAGGCGTCTATCTACGCCTAATGATTCATCAAATGGTGGCTTTGCTTTGAGGTGTTATGTGAGAAGACATCTAGCTACTCCTGATGAATCCTCTACGGATGGTTTAGGTTTGAGGCGCTATGTGATAAGACGCCGCTATGTGAGAAGACTTATATCTACTCCTGATGAATCCTCTAATGGTGGCTTACCTTTGAGGCCTTATTTGAGGAGAAGACTTGTAACCACCCTTGATGATTCTTCTAATGGTGGCTTAACTCTGAGGTACTATGCGAGGAGAAGACGTCTATCTACCCCTGAGGATGATGTTTGATTGCCTCATTGAGATTTTCCTTGTCGAATTCGCTCTTCTGGGTAGTGTTGAACTGTAAGGCCATGAACATATCTTTTGTCATTGAATAGCTTCATCGCATTTTAGCATGTGTCTTGGATCTAAAAATGTCATTTGAGATGTACATTAATGTATATAAATGGTTTGCAGTTGCTGACTTGAAACCTTTGTGTTTATTCTGTTTATTCCCATTGCTTCCCTCGTATCGATCAATGGTCAAAGTCCATCAGAAGAATGAGTCAAAAAGCAAGTCCAAAAAATCAACTATTAATACTATCATAAACCTACTGCTGTAAAATGTCCTAAGAGTTATAAATTTCTTTGAGTTAACTAATTGCTTCATCTGTTTCATTATACTTGTTATAATTGACTTTTTACGCAATTCAATATGTTGTTTTGAACATTTATATATATTGAACTATACAAATCTAAAAGTTATAAAAAGTTAGTATTTTGAAAGTATGCGATTAATCGATTCAAACAAGATCTCGTTAACTATATCTTTCCTTACGCTTTAGCCATGATATATAAAATAAGTTTGAACGATAAATATTATCAATAACCACAATGTAGTGAGTATTTCAAAACGGAAGAAGTGTTTACACATTTATTTATAAATAAATTAGCTGATACCAAGAAAAGAATAAAAATACGGAAGTTAGATTGTTTGGGTTTTGAATACTTGATTTGTATTTAATTTGAAAGAGTATTTACACATTTATGTATACACAAATTAGCAAGTTAATAACAGAAATAAAATATACTTCCTCCGTTCTATGAATACTTGCTACATTTGATTTTTTACGCAATCCAATGCATTATTTTGTTCATTTATACATTAAACTATACTCATGAAAGTATGCGATTAGACGATTCAAACAAGATCTCACTTGGCTATATTTTTTGCTTACACATTAGCCACAATATACAAATTAGCTTGAACGATGAATAGTGCCATAACCGAAATGTAGCAAGTATTTTAGATGGAGGAAGTACGAACTTCCTAATTTAACATTATTCTTAATTACAATTATTTGATCCTGCTTTTCTACACTCCCCCTCAAGATGGATCGTAGGATCTCCAATGCCCAACTTGCGCAATGTTGTACTAAAGGCTTCAGAACTAACGAATTTTGTGAGAATATCTGCAAGCTGATCCTTCGATCTAACAAGTGGTAGATTGATGATCTTCCCTTCCAGCTTCTCTTTTATGAAATGTTTATCGATCTCGACATGCTTCGTTCTATCATATTGAACTGGATTTCCTGAAATGCTGATAGCTGCTTATTATCATAATACAGCTTGCATGTTGTTTTTTGTGGAAAACTAAATTCATTCATAAGCTTTCAAATCTACAGTTTTTCTGTTATTCCTTTAGCAATTTCCTTAAATTTTGCTTCGGGCTTGATAAGACAACAACCTTTTGTTTCTTCTCCACGTAACCAAATTTCCACCTACAAGGGTAAAGTACCCGAAGGTAGATTTTCTATCATCACGTTCTCCCACCCAATCTGTGTATAGGCCAGAAGATTTAGGTGATCATTCTTGTCGAGGTAAATTCCTGTGTCACTTATTCCCTTTGAGTACCTCAAAATTCTCATGACATATGTTGTATTTGTGGGAGATGTATAAATCTACTAACTACTCCTAATGTATAAGCTATGTCAAACCTTGTATGAGACAAGTAGATGAGTTTTAGCACCATTCTCTGATATTGCTCTCTATCAGCTAATTTCATACCATCAAGCAGAGCTGTCTACGACATTTTAAAGGTCCCGAGCAAAATATAAATTATGGGCCCCTAAAATCTAAAATAACGTTCTAATACATGTAGGTATTTGTAAATTTGTTTATTAATACTTTAATTTGTATAATTATTTTTTATTAATATATTAAAATATTGCTAAATGTTATAATTACATGAAACCAACAACTATTAATCATAACTTCCAATTCGCCATTTCTTTTAAGTTTAAAGTTTAAACCACTATCATCACTTATCTTAAATGAACTAATAATAAAAGTAGTATATTAAAAATTATCAAGAGAGATTATATAATTAGCATTAATTAATAATAATATATTGCTGACTTAAAATAATTTATTATATTGTAATCATTCAATGCAAGCTGATAATAGAAATTTATTAACCAATTTATCTAACTATCTTTTTAAAAATAAATTGAATGTCATTCACATTTTATTTTGATATTCTCCCTATTCATTTAATTTTGCTACACAAAACTCAAAAAACTCTTATTTTAATTTTGGCCATATAGCGAAAATAAGAGGCCCCCTATAAATCGGGGCGTTGAGCGGTAGCTCATGGTGCTCCCCTAAATAGTCGACCCTGCCATCAAGGATCTGGAGCCCATGATTAGCTACAATCGACGTTTTGACTAGTTTACAGTCGAGCATTCTTATTTTTAAGTCAAGGATATATTTTCTCTGATGGATGAAGATCCCTTGTTTCAATCTCAAAACTTCAATGCCAAGAAAATATCTGAGGTTGCCCAAGTCTTTCATCTCGAATTCCAATAAAATTTCCTCTTTAGTTCTTTAATCTCCTTTGCATCATTTTCGGTGATGATCATATCATCAACATAGATTATTCGACAGGTGATCTTATCTGTTCCTTTCTTCAGAAACAGGGTATTATCTGAGTTGCTCTGCCTATAGCCAAACTTCTTCATTGTTGTGTTGAATCTTCCAAGCCAAGTCC
>NC_080055.1:15654244-15759244 GCF_026212465.1 Amaranthus tricolor
AAACAAACCAAGTTTGAGCTACTTTATGCGCGAAAGTGCCAAAACCGCTAAAAAAACCCTTAAAATCGCAACTTAACACGTAATTTCAAACAAGTGACTATGATTTTCAATTCCAACCATTTCAACACAATAATATATACCAAATAGTGTTGTGTGCCAAATTTCATGCAAAACAAACCAAGTTTGAGCTATTTTATGCGCGAAAGTGCAGAAAACGCTTAAAAACCATTAAAATCGCAACTTAGCACGTAATTTTAAGCAATTGACTATGATTTTCTATTCTAACCATTTCAACACAATAATATATATCAAATAATGTTGTGTGCAAAGTTTCGTGCAAAACAAACCAACTTTGAGCTACTTTATGCGCGAAAGTGCCAAAAACGCTTAAAAACCCTTAAAATCGCAACTTAGCACGTAATTTCAAGCATATGACTAGGTATGGTCATGGGTCCAGGACCCTGTTGGACCCGCTTCGGACCCGCCCCGTTTTTAAGGGTCTGGGTCTTAATTTTTGAGTCCTCTCGTATCCGGGTCGGTTCTGGATCCAAAAAATATTTGACGGGTCTGGGTTCGGGTCCTAAGGTGAAGACCCGGACCCTAAACTTTTAAATTTTATAATATGAATTTCTGATTTCTAAATTCTAATATTAATTTTTTAATTATTAATATATAATGCCTTGAATATTGATTCCCTAATTTGGCTTCTCATTAATCTTAATCCAGTAACTAGTAAGGCACTACCGCAGTACCAATGTCCAATAACCCTAATTTTTCTTTTTCCTCTAATATAAACTATGTATCTCATTTAGTCTTTTATATTTGATTTTTAATTATGTATTTAGACAAGTGTTTTTACATTTTAGTAATTATTTTATATTTGAATTTTATGGATTCGAACAAGTGTTTGTAATACGATAATAAGTTGCTTACAAAAACACAAAAAGACTCGCAAAAGGTTCAATTTTGACAAATCAAAGAGGCTTTTTATAAGACCTATTAAGGACCCTAGACCCGTCAAATCCGTAGGGTCTGGGTCTGGGTCTGAAAATTTTGGACCCTTGGCTAGATCTGGATTTATAAAAAATAAAAGGGTCCGAGTCCGGGTCTGGCCAGACCCGCTCCAAACCCGCCCATGACCATCCCTACATATGAATATGATTTTCAATTCTAAACATTTCAACACAATAATATATACCAAATAGTTTTGAGTGCCAAGTTTCGTGCAAAAGAAACCAAGTTTGAGCTACTTTATTCGCGAAAGTGCCAAAAACGCTTTAAAACACTTAAAATCGCAACTTAGCACGTAATTTCAAGAATATGACTATGATTTTCAATTCTAACCATTTCAAAAAATAATATATACCAAATAGTGTTGTGTGCGAAGTTTCGTGCATGACAAACCAAGTTTGAGCTACTTTATGCGCGAAAGTGCCAAAATCGCTAAAAAAACCCATAAAATCGTAACTTAGCACGTAATTTCAAGCATATGACTATGATTTTCAATTCTAACCATTTCAACACAATAACATATACCAAATAGTGTTGAATGCCAACTTTCATGCATATGAAACAAAGTTTGAGCTATTTTATGCGCGAAAGTGCCAAAAATACTTAAAAATCCTTAAAATCGCAACTTAGCACGTAATTTCAAGAATATGACTATGATTTTCAATTATAACTATTTCAACGCAATAATATATACCAAATAGTCTTGTGTGCCAAGTTTCATGCAAAAGAAACCAAGTTTGAGTTACTTTATTCGCGAAAGTGCCAAAAATGCTTCAAAACCCTTAAAATCGCAACTTAGCACGTAATTTCAAGAATGTGACTATGATTTTCAATTCTAACCATTTAAATCACAATATTATATACCAAATAGTATTGTGTGCGAAGTTTCGGTTAAGACAAACCAAGTTTGAGCTACTTTATGCGCAATAGTGCCAAAATAGCTAAAAACCCATAAAATCGTAACTTAGCACGTAATTTCATGCATATGACTATGACTTTCAATTCTAACCATTTTAACACAATAATATATACCAAATGGTTTTGTGTGCCAAGTTTCATGCATATAAAACAAAGTTTGAGCTACTTTATGCGCGAAAGTGCCAAAAACGCTTAAAAAACCCTTAAAATCGCAACTTAGCACCTAATTTCAATAGTATGACTATGATTTTCAATTATATTTATTTTAACACAATAATATATACCAAACAGTGTTGTGTGCCAAGTTTCGTGCAAAAAAAACCAAGTTTGAGCTACTTTATGCCCGATAATGCAGAAAACACTTAAAAACCATTAAAATCGCAACTTAGCATGTAATTTTAAGCAAATGCCTATGATTTTCTTTTCTAACCTTTTCAACACAATTATATATACCAAATAATGTTGTGTGCCAAGTTTCGTGCAAAACAAACCAACCTTGAGCGACTTTATGCGCAAAAGTGCCAAAAAAGCTAAAAACACTTAAAATTGCAACTTAGCACGTAATTTCAAGCATATGACTATGATTTTCTATTCTAACCATTTCAACACAATAATATATACCAAATAGTGTTGTGGGCCATATTTCGTGCAAGACAAACAAAGTGTGAGCTACTTAAAGAATAACGTATGTGCGGAAAATAAACTTAAAGAATAACACACGATATTTTAAGGAGGTTCGGTTCTAAACAACCTACTCCCCACCTATGGGTTCTCTTTCAACCCGTAGGTTTCAATGCCTTTTATTAATAGACTTTAAGACAAACTAGAAGATCTCACTATCTTCTTTCACCATGTTCTTCCCCTTGAAGAATCTTCTTACAAGTCCCTTTAATAAAAGCAAATCTCAATCTCTCAATAGAGATTACAAGTTGAACACTTTGAAAAGTATTCTAAGTTAGGCGTATTAAACTATGAAAGAAAATTGTAAGAGCTAGATGAACTAAGAATTTTACAACTCTTTTTGAATACTTAGAGAATACTAGATCTTAAGTCAAGAAAGAAAATTGTAAGAAGAGGTGCATCCTTAATTCTTGAACGAAGCCTTATATACATATATGTCACGCCTCAACATATCCTTGAAGAGCAAGAAAGCTTCATCCGTTAATTTCGTTTATCTGGATATTCTGTTCCAGTCTTCAAGATCTTGAACTTTAACTCAAACTGACGTTGCACTGACAGCTCATATAATTTCGTCATTGTGTGCTGTAATTTGTTTTTAATAACCAATGGTGTGCTACCACGTTAGAACTCATACAAGATAATGAAAACTCAGCAAAAATCAGATAAAACAACGTGTAAATACTTATTCAAATTAATTTCTATTTTTAGCATTAATTCAAATTGTCATTTCCTATTTTTAGTATCAATTTAAATACCATCTTATTTATAGGAAACTCTTTGATTAACTTAACAACTTATTTAAATTCAAATATTAACCGTGTACTAATAATAACAAAACGTGTGAAGCTTGTACTTTAGCATTTAATCAACTAAATATCTTAAACACACATTTTAAATTCAAATTCAAAATATATCCAAACGTTTAAAATAAAACGTGTAATAATATATTCAAACTTAATTTCAATATTTTGACCTATTAAAATATTTCAAAGATAATTTTAATAAACCTTGACCTATTAAAATATTTAAAAGTTAATTTTAATAAATCTTGACCTACTAGAATATTTCAAATATAATTACGAAAATAACCTTATTGTAAACATAATTATCTTAAGGACATTTAAACTTATTTCAAGACTTATAAATTCAACCTTAAGATAAACTTAAGTCATTTAAACATATTTGAATATTTCGGACTTAAAATATATAACAATTATTTACTTTATATCCAATATGATTTTAGACCGACTTAAACAACTAAATGTAATTACTTAATTTATTTGTTTGATTAATATGTGTTTTGAATTATCATCATTTAAGAGAGTTGAGTCTTCAATTTCCCCCTTGATGAATGTCAAAACCATATTTTCCTATATCATATTTCTAAGTTAACATGAATTAAAAAACATGATAAGAATAACAAGATATCATTAAGCAGAATATTTTCAAGACTTTGAAATTAGTTTCAAATCAAAATAGTGTAAACCAATAAATTTTCATGCTTCTCATTATCCATGCATGTAAACAAATATCCAATCATAATACATGCAAAGATATAATTATCAATATTAAAATCAAAGTGTATTATGATAATCAAACGACATGAACAGGAATAAGAACAATAATCAATAACTATAAACGTATCATCAAACATTACAATCATCAATCAAACAGCAATAAACATGAATTTTAATGAATGAACATGAATGAATCAAAATACATAGTAAAGAAGTCATCAGATGAACAAAAACCAAGCAGATGATTAAGATGATCAATCAACCAAATCAAATTTTATGAAAATATGTCAAATTTTCTGTCAAATTTCTCAAATTTCTCCTCTTTTTTTAAAATATCTCCCCCTTTTTCTATCATCAGATGGCTTGGGTGTTGGCTCGGCCGAAGTCTTAGGATCCCCATGTTGACTTTGCTGATCCTCGACAATCAAATTTGTGAAGTCTACAGTAGGTGCTACCATCTTCTGCAACACAAATGCCACTTTGGCGAGAACATCCTTCATAATTTGTGCTCTGAGGGTCGCTACTTCATCAGGTGGCATCGTTCTGGATTGAGTAGCAATACACTCTTTGCTGAATGCCTTCTTTAACCCCACGCGGACACCTCCTTTTCTGACTACCCCCCCCCCCCCCCCCCCTATAGTCTTTCCCTAATACCATATGCAATGCATCAACATTGTCTCTTGGGGTGAACTCCCCGGTAGCTTCTTTTTCCTTCCAGCCCATTTATTCAAATAAAAAGTTAGTTTAAGTAAATCAAAGCCAAAAAATACAAAATAAATCAAGAATATACTTAATGATATCAGAACTCACAACAGCATCAGCAACCTTCTTCGTTCCCGGATTAATAATGGTAAATTTACCACTTGCATCTCAGGAATGAAGCCCGCAGCACCAATCTCGCACCCGATCGCCAGTAGGAATATTCACGGATGCGGAGGTAGTCATAGATGAGGTCGTGGGACTTTGATTGGGGTATAAACCCGCATCCACCCACACTTTTTGCGGACCTTATCGTACTTTTTTGGGCCCAAGCGATGGTAAACCTTCTTTTTGCTTGCTGATTCAGAAGCTATACCACGCTTTTCCTAATTAATCAATAGAAATCAAATGTCATATATTAGTTTAATGATTGAATCAAAAGAAGTAAATTTAAATCAAAAGCTATAATATAATATGGAATACTTACAACTGCGATGGGAGTTGTTTTTTTGGCAACAAACGCCTCCCATTCATTCTTCGATATGTGACCCCATATTTCATAGGGCATCTTTGAAGGTGCTTAGTCTCCACCTTCGTTTCCCGTTTTGACCTTCATGGTCTTACGGGCAAGCTTCTTGGTGATCCAGCCAGTTACTAGCTTGGATTTGAAATCTCTGAATCTTTCAGCAACAGTTGAAAAACATTCTTCTTCTCTTTATGTTCTCAATGTTAAAAAGATTCTACAAAAGAAAAATTATATTTATTAGTTTCAATTAAATTAATTTTAAAATGAAACTAAATGAATAAAATTAGTAAAGTTGCTTACCATAGTATCATCCCACAGAGAGTTCTTCAAACCCTCTAGAACCTCGTTCCATGGGTACAATATAGAAATCTTGCGGATACATAGGCCTACTTGTTTTCCTTATTGCCTACGCCATTTTCCACAGGGTTGACCCAATGCATTGTAATCCAAGTGCATCGGTTCTATCACTTTGAGGTATTTTGTAGGACCTCGCCCTTTTCTTTCTTAGAACCAACGCTAATAGTGGTGGCGGAAGCATCCGCTGGTGGGGCGTCTTCAGCCATACGCTCATATCTAACAATCTGGTGGTCATCTGAAGTCTCAATCTCGAGGACAATTTCATCTTCGAAAAGATGCATTGTAGATGAGTACCTAAATGAGTATAAATAGAAATATATTAGAAGATAGGAATGTCATTTCAATTCTAAGCAATTCAACACAATAATATATACCAAATAGTGTTGTGTGCCAAGTGTCGTGCAAAACAAACCAAGTTTTAGCTACTTTATGTGCGAAAGCGCGAAAACCGCTTAAAAACCCTTAAAATCGCAACTTAGCACGTAATTTCAAGAAAGTCACTATCATTTTCAATTCTAACCATTTCAACACAATATTATATACCAAATAGTGTTGTGTACCAAGTTTCATGCAAAACAAACCAAGTTTGAGCTATTTTATGTGCGAAAGTGCCAAAAACGCTTAAAAACCCTTAAAATCGCAACTTAGCACGTAATTTTAAGCATATGGTTATGATGTTCTATTCTAACCATTTCAATCACAATAATATATACCAAATAGTATTGTGTGCGAAGTTTCGTGCAAGACAAACCAAGTTTGAGCTACTTTATGCGCGAAAGTGCCAAAATCGCTAAAAAAATCCTTAAAACCGCAACTTAGCACGTAATTTCAAGCATATGATTATGATTTTCAATTCTAACCATTTCAACAAAATAATATATACCAAATAGTGTTGTGTGCCAAGTTTCGTGCAAAACAAACCAAGTTTGAGCTACTTTATGCGTGAAAGTGCCAAAACCGCTTAAAAACCCTTAAAATCAGATGGATGTGGGAGTAAGTGACCTTTCTTCACCCTATCTGCATGCCACCTCAAATTTAAAGCATCTTTCTTCATAGAAAACAAGCGCTTGAATCTAGGTACAATTGGAAGATACCACAATACCTTAGCCGGGGGCCGTTTAGCATCCCGAGCCCCTTTACGCTTGTAACGCGATAAGCCACACCTAAGACACGTTTCTAAGTTCTTGATTTCATTTCGATAGAATACACAATCATTCGGACATGCATGAATCTTTTTGGCATAATATGTCGACTTTGGAAGTTCATTTCCCTCAGGAAGTATCTCACCTAACGCTTCTAATAACATTGTGAAACTAGCGTCACTCCAATTGAACTTTGACTTAATTTTGAAAATTGTCAACACTGTTGTTAGTTTGGTGAACTTTGTACATCCAGGGTACAAAGGCTTTTGAGAAGCCTCTGTGAACAAGTCAATAACAAAAGGACGTTTTCCTAACTCATTCTCGACTCCCTCTCCATCATCTCATCAACACAATCCACATCCTCATTGACATTCTCTTCATTCGTCTCATACCCATCAACACGATCTACTACATCCTTATTGACATTGACCACATTATTGACATCCTCAACAATACTTTTTTTCTTTGTAAACTCCCTCCTTACCATCCCAAACCTGAACATGATATTGAGGCCTAAACGCACGTCGAAGTATGTGCTCGCTAAGGAAATGAACACTATATATCTACCTTTGACACATTGCCACAATTGACACATGGGCAATAAAAACCAACTCCCCCCGTCCTAACTTGATGTTCAACCGCAATACTACAAAATTTTAATACGCCACCAATAAATTTTGACGATTCAATGCTTCTATACATTCAAGAACGATCTTTTGTCATCCTAAGTGTGATTAATTAATTCAAAACAAAATTAATAACTACTTTTAACATATATACTTAACGAACTAATTAACCACAAAATTAAGTAATAATCATTCATTTAACTCTAATTTACAATATTAATAATTAACCTTTATAATCTATAAATTGTTCAAAAAATATGTATATTCTAATAACAACATTGTTTTAACAATAATTAACCCTAATAATAATACAATGTTTTTTAAATTGTCCAAATGATGTTTATTCTACTAACCATAATTAATATTCACATATATTAACAAAATAGAAAAACAATAAAAATAAAATCACATTCATAAACTTGGACAACTAATTAACATTCATATCAACAACTTATTCATTTAACCATAAACAACTCTAATTAAACCTAATTTACAAACTGTAAAAAATAAATTATGATAAATTTAAAACTTAAAAACGACAACTACATACACATTCATAAATAAAATGAAGAAATTACTTTAAAATATAACAAAACATGATATATATGATAAATTTAAACTTAAAAACAACAACTACATACACATTCTTAAATTATGATAAATTTAAACCTAATTTGCAAAATCAAAATGAAAAAGATACCTTGAATTTTCGTGGTTTTAGTGGGTTGTGTAGAACCTATACAATTAAAAAAATTAAAATTAGTATAAAAAAACAAAGCCCTAAAACACAATTAATGAAGCTTGAACAACAATGGCTTTGAGAACTAAGTTTTAAAAAAGTATACCTAGAAGAAGAGCAAGAACTAAGCCCAAATTTTTCGTGGATTTTTTTTGGGGTTTTCGTGTGGAAGAAGAAGAACAATGAAGAAAAATGATGAAGAATTTATGTGAAAATGATGAAGAAGAAGAAGCAGTTTGCGAAGATGAAGAATTTATTGGTTTTTCGTGGAAGAAGAAGTAGCAGATGATGACGAAGAAGATGATGAAGAATGAAGTAGTTAGCGAAAATGGAGGGTTTTAGGAGGGCTTTTGGAGAATACAACAGTAGGTCGAGTATTTGTGAAATGGAACGTTGATTGGCGGGTTTTAATTTTTAAGAAAGATTATGTGCTGCGGGCTAGTGAGAACCGCAGTATAAAATTGCCAAAAAAATATTATGTGCTGCGGGCTTCCAGAAACCGTAGCATTTGAAGACTTATTTGCTGCGGTTTTTGGGAAGCCCAAAACATTTGCTCTATTTTTTTTTTTTTTTGCGAAATTCTTTGGTGCTATTTTATGCTGCGTTAATAAAAACCGCAGCAATTGATTAGTAGCAGATATGTTATTTTTCACTAGTGATATTTTCAAAGGTTGAAGCTTGAATAAACCCTAAAATACCATAAAGCTTGAAAAACTAAAAGGTTGAAGAAATTATACCTTAAATTGTTTAAAAAGCCCTCATATTGTATGCTTCTAAGAATAGCTTCACATACCTTTAGATACCAATCTCAAAACACCAATTTGTCAAAACCTAAATGAGATTCACATAACTTGCATCAAAAAACGAAGACAACAATACATACCTTAAAAAATGAAGACAACAATAAATTCCATTACCATCAAAAAACCTAAGTGAGTATCACATAACTAGCATACAAAAATTAAGCCTTAAAACACCATAAAGCTTGAAAAACTAAAAAAAGAAGAAGAACAACAATTTTCGTGGTACCTTAAAAAAACGAAGCCAACTATTGCGTGGGTTTTGAAGAAGAAGAACAAAAAATTTCGTGGGTTTTGAAGAAGTTAAAGGTTGAAGAAGAAGAAGAAGAAGAAGAAGAAGAAGAAGAGGAAGAACAACAAATTTTCATGGGTTGAAGAAGAAGTTTGAAGAAGATGAAGAGAAATCAGCAAATGTCGAAGTAAGGCAGGTTTTGAAAAAAAATAATATATATTTATGGGTTTTGAATCTGTTGTATGAATGAAGGAGGGATTTTATAAAAAAGTAATGGGTATATGCTGCGGTTTTCAGAGAACCTCAACATATACCCTATAACTTTTTTTGCCTAATTTTTCTACTACTTTTATGCTGCGTTTTTATAAAACAGCAGCATATGTTGCGCATCATATAAGGTTTTTTCCACTAGTGTTTTCTGGTATCTCAATATTAGATATTGGATCGGTTTTAGATGGGGTCAAAGCACCAGTAACCCTTTTGATCAACTCCATATCCAATAAAGACACATTTAATTGTCTGAGGTTCTAACTTGTTTTTAGCCCATTTTGGAAGATGTACATATACTACACAACCAAAGACATGAGAAGGAAGGAAATGTGAGGAAAAAGAAAGAACATGTGAACTCGTTTGGTAGTTCAAGGCTTTTGTGGGAAGACGATTAGTTAAATAGGTACCAGTAGCAATTATCTCATGCCAGAAATGAACAGGAACATGGGACACAATCATAAGAAGCTCTAGTAATTAAAATTTTGGGGGTTATTTTTGAAAAATATCTTTCTTGACTTAACTGCTAGCCCACATTCTTCTTCGACCAATCCTATGCTGGGAATTTCTTTTCCCAATCATATCATCACATCATACATACTAATAATAATGTTCAAAAATTACAAAATCATCCTTAGGAGCCTTGACAAATGGAATTATTCTAGTAGATAATAGTTTATTACATTACAATATTTACCTAATTCAGAATTTGAGTTTCTTTTTAAATTGGAGTTAAATTGGATAAAGTATTAATACAATTTATTATAGAAATTCTATTTGTCTAACTAGAATTGATACGTTTATTTGAATGAAAACGTGATTTATTCGATATATATTTTTTATAAACATTAGTATTTAGTTGTTGTTTCAAAATCATATATCTGATAAATTTAAATCACGATAATATATACTTTCATTATTCATTAAGTTATTTTTTATATATATTTCATAATAATAAATTTGTGCATCACACGAGTTTCTATACTAGTAGACTATAGATACCACTCCTTTCAAAGAAATCGGATACCAGTTTGGCTGGAGAAAGAACCAATAAAAAAACCTTATCTCATATAAACAATCAATTATCATAGAATCTTAGAAAATTATCAATGATACCCTTTTATTTTAGCACTTTATCAATTGTATCCCTAAACTTTTTTGGTTATCAATGGTGTTTCTTGTTATTCAACTTTTTTCATCCCTGACCTTATTGAATTTTTCTGCCAAAAAACCGTTAAATATTAAGGATTATACTTAAATGCCCTAACGTTTTTTTAATATAAAAATAAATAAGAGAAATTATCAATGTTAACCTAATGTATTAGTACTTTATCAATGGTAACCTTAAAGTTTTTAGATTCATGTTACCTCCATATTGTTTAAGTTTTTAAAACCGTGACTTTACATTTTTTATTAAATGGGCTTCGTGATTTTTGTGATAAAATGTTGAGAACTCAATTTAGGATTGATTCTTTGATTAGCAAAGGATGGTATGGTGTTTGGTCTGGACAAGTGTGGTGGTTTGGTTAGCAGCAACCAGGGTTTGGGTTGGTCAAAGCACTACAAAAAAAGTTGCATCCTCCTACGCTTACAAATATTAATGCCCACGCTTATATGTGAGGCTAAAATAATTCCCCACGCTTAAAAAAGTGTGGGGAAATTTTACCCACTCTTATTAAGCGTGGGGAAATGCACATTCAGCCACGCTTATAAGTGTGGGGAAAAGCACTTCTAGCCTCACTTACAAGCATGGGGACATTATCCTTACTTATAAGCGTGGGGAAATTAAGTACATTCCTAATGATTTATTAACCCTTTATCCACACTTATATATTACTATTTTTTTCTATTATAGTAATAATAATTATTATTATTAATTATTATTATATTAACAAAGTTAAAAAAACTGAAGTATACGACGACCTCAGGGGAGGAGAAGAAAGAGTCAAGTGGAAAAACATAGTATGGAGCAAGATTGCTACCCCCAGAAGTAGATTCATAGCATGGTTGGCGTTCAATAATCGTCTGAAAACAAAACATCGCCTTAAGCTTGCTGGAGTCGTCGATATTGACACATGCCCAATTTGCGGTCTGAAAAGTGAAACAGTGAACCATCTATTTTTCCAATGCAACCTTTAGTCAGAAGTGCGTAGATAAACAGAAAGAATGGATTGGCACCAATATCAAAATAGAGACACTGGAAGATACCCTCATGAGGACCCATCTGGGCCGCCTCAAGAGAAAGCATTATGAGGTCATCCTTTGCAACCTCATCTATGCAATTTGGAGCGCCAGGAATGACGCCACGTGGAACCACAAGGTACCAATGATTAACCAAGTGGTAGGCAACGTCAAGGACGCTTTGGAGACCAGATTCAAATTCCTAGCATCCTTGAGAGGTGAATCAGCTTGAAGCTTCTTCACAGTTTAGTCTCTATCGATGGTGTTTATACTCAGATGCTGCTTCAGCTCTTAATTTCCAGTGCGATTATCCTCACGACAGCTGCTGTCTTAGGCCTCGACTTTTTTCCTTCCTAAGTCCTCATTCATAGGCTGCTGTAGCCTCCGGCACTACCTATCCGGTCCTCCATAGCCAGTTTTGTTTCTTTTTGTTGTCCTGTCAAGTGGGGCATGTCCTATTGATACAGCTTGGTTTGTGAATGGTTAATTCCTTGTATAGCCATTTTTTTAGGTTTTCCGCTTATCCTTTGTGCACATGAAGTGTGACGCTTTGAAACCCTTCCTAGAAGGCAGGCATTATGTTCACACTAATGCAACGTTAGGGAGCTAAGCTGGAAATCTTAGGGTCTTAGGTGCCTTGTATCCCCTTTTTTGCTTGGTAAATACAAAAATCTTATTCTTCAAAAAAAAAAAAGTTAAAAAAAACGGCTAATAATAAAAAGATGCATATGTTTTCATTCCAAAACATAAATATATATTATCTTTGATTTCTACATTAATTAACGTCACAAATTTTGTAAATAAAAAAAACAAAATATCTAATAATATTGAAAAAAAAATTATTTTCATGATATTACAATACAAATTAAAAATCAATGTAAACCGTCTTCATAACTACTTTTGGACACTTGTATTTTGTACTATTGTTTGTCGTACTCGTTCCTTGGTGGCCACCTAAACACATAAAGTAATAATTAATTTTTTTTAGTTTCAATACAAAGTATATATTATATATACCTATAATAACAAATATAAATGAAACTTGTTTTTTTTTTAGTTTCATTTACAGTATTGTACCATTGACCTGAAAATATTCAAAAATTTAAATTAGGACATGTGCTCTTCGTCTGATCTGATTGGATCTGATCTGAATTTACTAAGGTCTGATCTGATCTGGTCTGATCTGGTCTGATCTGGTCTGATTCAGTCTGATCTGATCTGAATCTTTCTGATCTGATCTGATCCTGGTCTGATCTGGTCTGATCTGATCTAGTCTGGTCTGATCTGGTCTGGTCTGATCTGATCTGAAACTTTCTGATCTGATCTGAATAGTTATAATGATTATTATTATTTATTTTACTATTATTATTAATATTATTATTATTATTGTCATTATTATTATTATTATTATTATTATTATTATTATTATTATTATTATTATTATTATTATTATTATTATTATTATTATCATTATCATTATTAATATTATTATTATTATTATTATTATTATTATTATTATTATTATTATTATTATTATTATTATTATTATTATTATTTATTATTACTATTATTATTATTATTATTATTATTATTATTATTATCATTATTATTATTATTATTAATATTACATACTACATAGTTATAATGATTAATAATAATAATAATAATAATAATAATAATAATAATAATAATAATAATGGTATGGTTTGATCTGATCTGATCTAGTCTGGTCTGATCTGGTCTGGTCTGATCTGATCTGGTCTGGTCTGATCTGGTCTGATCTGGTCTGGTCTGGTCTGATCTGAAACTTTCTGATCTGATCTGAATAGTTCTGATCTGATCTGATCTGATCTGATCTGGTCTGATCTGATCTGATTCCAATAAGAATAAGTAATAAGTCAAAAAAATAAGTTGAAGAGAACACCTTCTTAGTATATCAATAATCTAGTCTTATAACTACAAATTGGAATAGCCATATACCTTAAAATTTAACTTTGACGGACAAAAATTAATCCAAAAGCACATCTATATGCTGGCCACCTTCTATCATGGTAACTGATACCACCGACATCGATTTTCAATCAAAGAGTACTCTGAATTCCATGAGAATGAGTGTTACATAGTTAAACAAGGTTGATAGAGAATCATTACAACATGTCTGGCTGAAGCAACAAGAAACGAAATGAGGTGAAAATATGTAGCCCAAAAAAAAAACACATTATCTATACCATATGTTTTTTTCATAGAGTAATCCACAAATTTCATTTCTCTTCTAATACCATCTAAGCAATTCAAATGTTTTTTTTCATATTATCCTAACTAAACCACAAAGTAAATTTGTGTTACAGATGAGTCATAAGTATGAAGTATCATTTATCAAACTTTTGAAAACCAACTTTTATCGTTATGTTTTAGAAAAAATTACTGTGAATAATTCAATTTATTTTCAATTACCTATCAATCCAATCTATTTTCCATTACCTACCAATAATCCCAGCTGTGAAATTTTTTTAATAATTCAACCTTTGCTTTTTTGTTGCCAATAAACCTTCAAGAAACTGAATGAAATTGCTATTATTTCCCAAACTTATGAAGTTAATCATTGCATAAATAGTAATTGGCTTTACATAGATATCCCATCAACTAGGGGTGTTCAAAAGTCCAACCCGCTTGACCCGACCCGCTGATCCATATCCTAAATGACAGGTCAATTTTAATAAAAAATAATGCCTTAACCAGGTTGCGTCATGGGCCACAAAATACATTGAGTCGAATACTCGTCGATCCGTTAGGCGTTATGTATTATCTTTATCAAGTTGAAATTTACACGTTGAAATTTTATAATCAATATAATTATAAAAAATTAATAATAGTCGTATACTCGTATGTTTTTCACTTCGTATACCACCACTTCAAATCAGTAGCAAAGAAAAAAAATGTGGATTTTTTGATAATAATTGAAAAGAACATGAGTTAAAGAAATTAAAAAGACTTAACATGTATGGATGAGATATATTGAATTATTATAAAGCAGTGACAAAGAGAAATTGAATATTTAGTTTCTTAAAGGGTCCATTGACAAGAAAAATGAAAACAAAGAATGGATTATTAAAAAATTCAAAAGGTGGGATTATTGGCAGGTAATAAGAAATAGGTTGGATTATTATAAAAAAAAAAGATGAGAGATAACCTGATATAGCAGGTCATTTTCTAAAGAGTCCTTTGACAACAACTTAGAAACAAAGATTGGATTATTAAAGAATTTTTAAAAGGTAGAATTATTAATAGATAATGGAAAATAAGTTGAATTATTCACAATAAATTTTCCTATATTTTATTTAAAACTACTAAACTACAATATATTATTAGACAAATTATATATCATACTCTTTTGTATGATATATAATTTGTCCAATGATATATTGATTAGAAAATAATCTAACAAATTGAAGTTATAATCAAAAGAATCAAAATTAAAGAAACAAAATTTAGTTTACTAAAGATAAAAAAGCAAAAATCAAAGAGCAGCAGTAGTGGAAGAAGAGCAGCCATGAAAGAGAAGAAAAGAGCAGCCATTAGATCCGAATTTCAGTAGGCATTAAAATCAAGAGCAGCCATTAAACAAAAATCAATTTACTACAAAATCGAAATTCAGCGGTCATTAGAAACGAAAATTAAAGATAGAAAAACATAAAAAAAAAAAAAAAAAAAACCAATTAAAGAAACATAGAACAACAACTTGAAAGACAAGAGCAGCAGTAGTTGGAGAAAAGCAGCCATGGAGATAAAAAAAATGAAAAACAAAAAGACCAATTAAAGAAAAATAAGGATACAAACACTCGAAAATCAAAGAAACACAATTAAAGAAAACGAAAATCAGGCAGCCATGGAAGAGAAGCTTGAAGATGAAACAAAACTTTAGAAGCAGCAGTTGTGGCGGCGACAGTGAGAGATGGAGATGGAGACGGAGATACAGCGGCGGCAGTGGGTTATGCAGCGAATGGAGATGAATGGTGAGGGAGAATGGCAGAATTGGGTTTTTACGCTTAGGGATATTAGGTTTTTGGGTTTTTAGGATTTTAGGGCTATTAGGTTAGGGAGAATAGCGGGAATTGGGTTTTTAGAATTTTAGGTTTTAGGAATTTGGAAAGGATCGAAAATTTTAGATTAAGTTATAGTTTTGTCTAGATATGCATTTCTCCACGCTTATAGGTGAGGTTGCTAATCCTACACTCAATAAGCGTGGCTAAATGTAAATATCTTACTGCACTTAATTAAGCGTGGGTAAATAAGTGTGGGTACATGAAAGTTTTTTGTAGTGAAGGTGAAAAGGGGATGACTTAGTGGTGGGAGGGATGGAGGAAGGTGATCGAGTGAATTAGGAATTTTTTATGTTTTAAATTTTTAAAATTGTAAAGCATAAATAATAAAAATACTTGATGACCTTCTAACAAAAAAGGTAATAAGATCGAATTTCAAAAAAGTTGAATAATATGAGGGTAACTTTGAGAATCCAAAAATTAATAAAGTGCTAAATCATTAGAGCATCACCGATAATTTCCCTTGTTCATTTTTGATAAACGCTAAGGGTATTTAAGTCTTTTCTGAAATATTTAACGACTTTTTGCCCAAAAAACTTCAATAAGGTTACTCTTGAAAAAAAATTGAATTATTCGGTGGTAAGAGCGAAACTAAAAGATCACTATCGATAAAGTGCTAAAATACAAGGCTCCCTATTGATAATTTCCCTAAAATCTTAATTCTGATTCGCCATTTTTAATCAAGAAGTCGTGAACTTACTTTAGTGTCAGAGGGACATTTTGAAAGATCACCCCATATTAGAATAATACTCCCTCGGTCCCTATATATTTTCAATAACTTCATTTTAACTTTTTTACATTGCTTATGTGCCTTATAATTCCTACATATTTCTCAGTAACTTTATAAAAACTAGAGCTGTTCAAAAGTGACCCGACCCGAAAATCCTATCCGAAATCGAAAGTAAACCGACCTGAAAATGTGTTCCTTTTTTAGGTTTATCGAAACGACATTACCCGACTTGAAGCTATATACGAACCGGTTGAAAACCGAAAATGGGAAAACTGAACCCGAGCTGTAACCGATTTTTCTAACCGACACATAACCGTTAACCGAGATTACCCGAACCTAATAATGACCGACTCGAGTCATATCCGACCCGAATCATGCTCAAAACCGAACTCGATACAACTAAAACCGACTTAACCCAAACGAAGTTTAGATCGAACTGCTATAAACTCGAACCAATTTTTTACATAGAAGTATGATCGATTCATATTCAATCATCTATTAGTTATTCTAATGAAGTCATAAATATTTTAATAAAATAAATTTTATAAATATATGATTTCATATATTTAGAGTTAATAATCAATGGTCAATGTTTATTTAACTACTTTTAATCGAATTAGATGAAAATTGATAGAACTTTATAATTTTAATTTTCCGGTCAAATAAGTAAAAGTAACAATGTAATAATGATCACTAATTGATTTGCATTTTCACTATTTTGCTTTAAGTAAAGGAACCTTATCATTAATTAAAAATGACTAACAACTTAATCTGATACTGATTCGATCAATAGTAATTAGTAATTCGCAATTCATTGCCGAATTCTACTTGAAAAATACCCGAACCTGATCTGTACTTGGTAAAACCGAACCAATTATTAACCGATGACAACCCGAGACCGATTGAAACTCGACACAAACTTTAACCGACACCGACCTGATACTAACCCCATAGTTCGAATAACCGATCTTCAACCGAACCGTAACTAATCGACCTGACTCGAGTATGACCCGTCGCAACATGCATCCGAAATATAACCGATTCGAAATACAACCGAATCGAATAACACACGTCCGAAACCAACCCGATAACCCGAATGAACACTTAAAAACATTTGTTTAATTTTTGTGATCTTCATATTTTTGTACCAAATATTTTTTAAATATTTTTTAATGTTTATGGTCTTTACTTTTTCTCGATCAAATATATTATTTAATAAAATAATACTCCCTCCGATTCAGGTTATGTGTCCTATTTTTTTATGGTCAAGTCACCTTAATTGTCTCAATTCTATTTTTGGTATGGGTTTTTGACTTTTATGCCGTTAGTAGCTTTACCTATTTTCAATTATACCCTCCATCACCCATATTAAATTTCCTCTCTTACATTAAAAACTCATAATACCATACTCTTTCTTACCCTTAGGGTCCCACTTTTAACTCTCCTTAAAATCCGTGAAAAGTCAAATGTGAGATGAATAGGAGGGAGTATAAAGTATTCATCATCTAAATAATTTTATTATTTTTAATTTTCGTAAACAATTCTTTGTAGGAAGTTATTTAAGGTAACGTGAAGGAGTGAAAAAAGTCGTCAAATCTCAGTTAAATTGCAAATGAAATATCTTTGGATTGGCGATTGGCTGTCGGGGAATTCTGAGTTGGGTGCCATTTTTTTTGAAAAAAACTTGTAATAGCCTGATTAGTACAAGTATGCAATTAGACTTTTTAAAAGTTTTTTGTATTTCATTTCTGAAAGTTCCAAATTTGCACAAATTCTCCCCCCGACAGACACCTACCTGTATGCAGGTGTCCTGGGCTCATCTCAGCAGCCCTGGTATGATACTGGGTTTTCTGGGATTTGCGATTTTTCCAATACCCAATTATTAATGTTATAATCTTGGAAAAGAGCTTTGGGCAGATCCAATTGATTTTTGAAGAAATTTATTTAAAAAAAGAGCTTTGAAAATGGAATCATCAAGTAAAAGTAATGGAGGATTTGAAACCCCGGTGGTGTTGAATGTGTATGATCTCACCCCTCTTAATAATTACACCTACTGGTTTGGTTTTGGAATTTTTCATTCTGGCATTGAAGGTAATTCTTATCATTATTTGCTATTCTTATTGTTGTTATTTTACTTAAATCTTGAATCTCTTTGTTCCTTATCTTTGTCATTTTCCTTTTTTTTGTATTGATTGGAGATTGTTGGTTGGAATGGTCTGACTGTTTACAACAGTATGATGATTTTGCTTCTATACATGATGCATGAAGGGGCTTGATTTGTATTGATTGATGATTGTTTATGTTGATAACAGTTATTGATTTACGCACAAAAAAGTTATTGTGGCTTAATTAGGATCATTAATAATTGATTTGCTAACAGTTTTCAATCAGGATATTTCTTAATTTATGGAAGTTTAGGGCGTGCTTGGTATCCTGTTCATAACTCAATTCGTTACATGTTGTTTATTTTGACTTTAAAGCATTCGTTTACGTTACTCTATGGAAATATAATCCTCTAACTTATTACTGCTCATATTAGTGTTGTAACAAATTCCCTTACATCCAAACTTGTTTTCCAAATTGATGTTGAAAATTCGGATAGAATGGATTTTGGCAATAAATAGTGCAAGATTTTGGCAATTCGGATAAAATGGAAGTAAGAAAATGATGTTGTATGATAGTATGCTGCTCATATGTGCTATCAACCCATCATTTTTCTGATTCCCTTTGCTCTCTTCATACCAAACAAATAATAACAACACTTACCATTACCCTTACTTAATTTATTTATTTCCTTTCCATTACATTTTAACTTATTATACCAAAGACCCCATTAGTCTAAGAGAATCAAATAGAGGAGCTTGTCAAGCTTATGAGTAAATTTTTTCTGTGATATAGTAGCTTAATTAGGATCATTAATCGTGAATATGGAGCTGTAGAGATAGATTTTGTTAAGATAATGTTGAATGATTCTCTTAAGAAGACTAATTTTGGTATGTACTATGAAATGGTATCATTTGACGGTCTTGATCTTGAAGTTGTTAGAGGGTGAAATAAAATGAGCTGTGTATTTGACCTAAGGTTACCAAATGTTCCTTCAAAGGAGAAATTTATCTGGGGATCCATTGGTCTAACTCATGAATCATGATCAATCTAAGTTGTGGATCAAGAGCAATCATGATCAATCTTGTTAACCTTGTGTAAGAAAAGTGTGATTGAGATAAGTATTTCACTGTTACATTATTCACAATAGTCTACACTTTACTCATATAGTTTAATTAGATAGGAGAATCATGGTATTCTTATCAATTTAGGAGGTGTTTGGTATATACTCAACTATAGAAATGGAATAATATTCGTTAAAGGAAGTAACGGTGTGGATTGTATTTAAATCCGTTACTTTGTTAAAGTTTATTTGGTACACCGCACACTTGAAAAATGGAAATTGCATATTAACATGTTCTCGATCCTTCCTTCACAACTCCCACCAGCACAACCATAGTCGCCGATCCACCATTACTCTCTTCCCTCGTATTGTAGTTGAAGTTTTGATAACCATAGACATTCCAAAACTAACACTATCATTGCTAGATTTTATCTTTTCATCAAATTGAATGTGAATTTGATGCTAATTTTAGTAATTTGCTTGTTTTATCTCTTATTTTTCAAGCAATTACGTGATGAAATCTCTTTCGGTTTCTTTATTTCATTTTTGATGATGTATTTCTCAAATTTCCACTAAGCTTAAAGCCCAATAAACAATGGCGGAACTTCGAGTTTAGTTCCACCATCTTCCCTTTTCCCCTTTTGTACTACAAAGCTTAAAGCTTAATCAACAATCGTGGTATCATAATCTACCATATTGGTCCACATACATTTCTATTTGAAGCTATTGGTTAATTTTTTTTCTCTTTTTTCTCTTTTTCCTCCTTTGTAATAAGTCATAGTAGTGAAGGTGATTGAGCAAAGATGATAGTTGGCTGGTGAAATGATTTTATTTCTTCAATTATGTGGAATTTTTTTCCGCTTATGTATGAGTAGTAACAAAGTAGTGGCAACTGTTAATGTGAAGAAATGTAAACGAATACAAAAAATATTTACCAAACAAAAAGTGATGGAAACAATGTTACCATTCCATTACCTTGTATATAAAAACTGCATACCAAACATGACCTTAGTATTAGTCACCAGTCAGCCTTAGACTTAGCGTATTGTGTTTCTTGAAGATGATCATCCCCTCCTCTACTCAGTAACATTGACACTGCACTTCTTAGGCTTGAGTGCAGTGAAAAAGCATGCAATGATTGCTAGGTTGTCGTCTAGAAGCGACATGCCACATTTCTCGAATGTGGTGTCAAACGAGCAAAGGTTGGGGTTACTTATACCAGGATACGTCGTACAGAAATGATGCGTCACATGGCCTGAGTGTGGTGTCAAATAAGCAAGAGCACATAGGGTTTAAGCATAGCAGGTTAAGGAAAACCAAGAGACTTAAGTTAAAAATGAAATCTTTGAACATTGGTAGCTTGATTGGTAGTTTTATGAGCTGGTAGATATCATTGAAACGAGGAAAATTATGTGTACAATAGACATGATGGGTTAGAGATAACGCCAAAACCATAGTAGTTGAAAGGAACGAATATAAATTGTTGTGCACGAGACAAGATAAAAATCAGAATGGAGTTTATGTTATTATCAATGAGCGAACATCTAAGGATGTAGTAGATGTATGGAGGAAGAACGATAGTATTATAAGAATGAATATTTTATACGTTAAAGAGAATTTAAATGTCATAAGCACATATGCACCTCAAGTAGGGATAGATGAATCAATTAAAAGACAATTTTGGAAGGATTTCAATAATATGGTACAAAACATACCAATGAATGAAAAACACATAGGGTTATGTCATAGTGGCTATGAAAACGTTCATCGAGGTTTTACTATTGAACTAGGAATGTAGAGAAAAAGTCCATTTAAGATTTTGCACTCCCTTTCAATTTGTTGATTGCTAACACATAATTTAAAAAGAAAGATAGCCACCTGGTAAGTTATAAGACTACAGTAGAGTAATCACAATTCAAATTAACTACTTTTTGAAAAGGATGATAAATAGAGGTATATGCCTAAATGGTAAAGTTATCCTATAAGAGTGTACTGTAGCCACCCAACACAAACTCCTTATATGAGATGTTTGCCTCTAACCAAAACCAAAGATGAAGAAAGCCAAAGAATAACATAGGATTAAATGGTGGAGATTAAAAGAGGATACTGCTTAAGTTTTCCCAAGAAAGTTGTTGAATAAGCAAATTGGGAGATGACTTTGGATGCAGAGGATAATTGGACAAAGATGAAAACTTATATCATCCGAATAACTAGGAGATTTGAGGAGATTTAGAGGTAAGTACGTGGTAAAGAAGGATACAATGTGGTGAAATGTGGAGGTCAAAGCATTTATCAAGGAAAAGAAAAAGTGCTATCTTGCATTAGGAAAATTTGGGAATGATAAAAACTTAGCCGAGTATAAGAAAATCAAAACCAAGACAAAAGTAGCTGTTCACAACAATAATGCCAGTTTCTTAATCTGAAAAGATTGGGGTTGGCTACATGAACCAATATATCAGTTTTAATGGTCGTCCACGTGGATTCTTTTTCTTCATTCATTTCGAATTCCTACCATCTCAATTCGCGAGTCTAGGTCATTTATATACTTTTCCACTCTTGCCCTCCAAGTCATCTTTAGTATTTTTCGCCCTGTTTTTAAGTCTCTCAAGCTGTAGCTTTCTATCTTTCTTACCTTGTCTTTGCACATGCCCGGACCATCTTAAACGATTCTCTTTCATCTTTTCCTCTATATTTGCAACTCGTAAACCAATTCTTATATCTTCATTTCGAATTCTATCTCTCAAGGTACCCCCTCACATCCATCGAAGTATTCACATTTTTGCTACTTCTATATTTCTACTATGATCCTTTCTAATAGCCATTCTGATCCATATGCTGTTGGTCTAATGGTTGTTCGATAAAACATATCCTTTTACTTTAAGGGCATACCTCAATCACATAATATCTTAGTAATCGCTCTTCATTTTTGTCAGCCACGCTTAATTCTATGAGTCACATCTTGCTGGATGTGCCAACTCCCTGAAATATAGACCCAAGGTATTTGAGGGATCCACTTGAAGTGATTTCTTTCGCGTATAGTTTTATAATGCCTCTCGTTATCTCACTTGTGCTAAAATTACACTCCATGTACTCAATCTTGCTCCGATATAATTTGAAACCTCGTGACTCTAACTCTTGTCTACATCACAAGTACAACTTGTTAACCTGAATATGGGTATCACTATGTTAGTTATTGTGGAAAAGTAACAGTAATTAGCTTACATAAGGTGGATAATCAGAGTGAATTTTCTTTATTTAAATTTACTGTTTTAGAGAAAAGTGCACTTCACTTTGCCTTTGCAAACACCTTTGCCTCTTGCTTGCCTCTTGCCTAGGCTTCAGAATCCTTATCATGTGAGTTTGCTTTATGCCTTTTGCAACATTGATTTAAGTTTTCCTTTTAATATGTTCTTAACAAAAACCCTTTTTTGTATCTGATACAAGCAGTCCATGGCATGGAGTACGGATATGGAGCCCATGATTTCCCCGCTAGTGGGGTTTTCGAAGTGGAACCAAGGAGCTGTCCGGGTTTTATTTACAGATGTTCGATACCAATGGGTCGGACGAGTATGTCACAATCTGAATTTCGAACTTTTATTGAAAGGGTCGCGTCTGAGTATCATGGAGATACTTATCATCTCATCACTAAAAATTGCAATCATTTCTCATATGACATTTGCTATAGATTGACCGGCAAAAGAATCCCTGGATGGGTCAACCGTCTTGCCCGAGCTGGTATGTGCTCAGCTGCTGAAAGTTCTTCCATGCATGCTTTCCAATAGGTGTTTGATTGCCTTGATATTTATGTTGCACTGAAAATTTCTTTCTTGAAGATAAACTCGGTTTTATGGACATCTCATATTCCCGTATTTAATTCATTTTTCACCATGTGTTCTTAGTCTGAACGGAGAACTCATTTCTCTTTTAAATCACCATTATTGATGTTTGATTGGCTTTAGGCTAGTTGTGCATGTATTATTCGGATGCTCCATCTATTTTTCATTATAGAGCAGACAACTAGGAAACAGATCTTTTTTGACATAGCCATTACCATATGCTATGTGCTTTAAGAGGAAAAAAAAATACTGTTGTAAAGCATTACATGCTGAGGCTTTTGTTTCTGATATTTACGTTTCATCTCTTTGACACCAAGAATGATCATTTAGCCTTGACCCACCAGATGAACTGCTCATGACAGATGATACTAGCTGAAATGAACATTGTCTATATAATATCGTATATGAGCATTGCCGTTTCCATTCATGATTAGGATGAGCTTTTCTTCTTTTAGTCTTTTATAACAATGATGTCAGGCTTCATAGCATGATCAACAACATTCGATTTGGCTGCGTTTCAGGTGCCGTATGTAGCTGCTTGCTTCCTGAAAGCCTGCAAGTAACAACTGTAAAACAGTCACCCGAGTACTACGAATGCGTAGGTATATCACTAAGTAGTCTCTTGAAAGTAGAGATTATCAAATTCGACCTAACCCACAAGCTCGGGCCAAGATGGCTCAAAAGCTAGGGATTTTGGCCTGCAGGCTGATCTATGTGACCTGTTATTTAAGGACAAAGTAACTGTTTTAAGTAGCTAATGAGTTTTATATGGAATTCAGAAGACGGGATGGAATCATCTTCAGCAGGCACACATGAACACACGGAAAGTGAAGATACTGATCAAGACAAGGTTGTGCTGCTATCACCGAGACCCAGATGTTCCGACGTTTCCTTTATCAAGGAAATGGAAGAAGAAAAATGAATTAGTTTCCGTTAGCTTTTTAGAAGACTGCTTCTTGTTCATGGATTTTTTCGACAGACAAAGTTGAAGCAAGCTACTGAAGAGACTTCTACTCGAGAAGCTCGTGTAGTCTCTATTTTTAATGTTTTCAAAAACTATTATCCTTTTTGTAATTTTTGGCGTTTACCTTGTTGGTGTTGTATCGTTGTCACTTGTGATCGTTTCTTATTGAATTAGTGTTTTGCCCAAAGTCGAGGCTGGACAGACGTTGCAACTGTAATATATTTGCTCCAAGGGCTGGTTTCTGACCCTTTGCCCTCCTGTAATGTGTTACCTTTTGGATTTTTACTTGTTCTTTGTGTAAGGCTAGTAATACCTGCAGCTATTTAAGTATCAATGAAGTTATCAAGTTGTGGATACTGCTTTATATGGATCCATTTGGTTCCCTAGTTAAGCAAGGATTTTGGTTCAAAGAAAAACTATTAATACATTTTGACAATCCAACATGGATTATGGATTACTTATGTTTCTTCCTTATAAGTTATTATCGCTAACTCTAGTGAGAAAGATCATTAGGTGAAATGACCCATATAGAACTAAATGCAAAAGAAAGAAAGTTTCATTATTTTCTCTAACTGTTGAATTTCTTATCAAATTTAAGGAGAAGATGTCAGTTAAATAATAAAGGAAATAACGACATGTTTGGTAGGTGGTAATAAACGGTGGTAATGAAAATGAAAAAATAATGTAATTTTGGCTGAAAAATCTCTTACTTACCTTGATGGTTATACTTCAAAACACAGAAATAAGCAAAAACTTTAGATTTTCAATTGAAACACATAAATAAGATGAATATAAAAATATTAAATTTTAGGAATTATAACACATAATATGAATCTTAAAACACTAACTTTGTTACATAATGCACCCACTTTATACCTTAAAACACTTACGTAAGATTTAAAAAGCAGATATTCAAAATAGTTACTTTGAGTAGGGGTGTTCATTAACGGGTACCGGTAATTCGGGTATTCGGCTAGTTGCTTACTTGTTTTGCCGGCCCATGTCCCGACCCGAGTTATCCGAGTACCTGGATCAATTAGGTCGAGACACTAGGTCCCCATTTAATGATTTAAATTTGATTGTTAATACCAAAGTGGTCATAAATAAAAGGCAAAATTATAAAAAACTACCTAATATATACCCCATTTTGTAAAAAACTACCTTATGTAAAAATTTATTGCAAAAAACTACTTTATATAATACAGTTGTTTGCAAAACACTACCTTATAACGATTTGTGGCCTTTGACCGCTAACTTTAACCGTTGACCCGCATGTGACACTCATGTGATGCTTTAATGTATTTACTTCTTAATTTCAGTTCAATCTATTCGAAATTCCTTTCTTCCTGCCATTTCCAGCGACAACTCCATTCCTGTAACTCCTCAATTCGCTCCCATCCACCTCGTAACTTCATCTCATTGAAAGTTCTTACCTATACTGGTATGTACTACTACTTAATTATGGTTTTGTACTTCATTGTTCTAATTTAGGTATAATTTAAAATTTATTTCGTTTTACAAATTTGCTTCCTTTTGCTACGTTTTTTTATTGAATTTGTTGTTTTTTATCTCGTAATTTGTAAATTGATTGTTGTTGTATCTGAATAATGTATTAGGGTTCTTAAAATTAGCTAAATCAATAAGATGAAGAAATTGAAAATTCGTAAAAAAGCAAGTGATTCGAAAAAGAAGCAGTCTGAGTTGGCAACTGAGGTGGGTAATGTAAGGGTAGATGAGGTGGTGAATGAAAGTTTTGATGTGCCACATGAGGTTGTGGATGAGTTGGAAAGAGCAAATGTAGATGTTGATGCCGGGCTATTGGGACCACCAGTCACACATACGGGTTATAAAGAATCTTCAAGTGCTAACCCTAGATCTAAAACAAATAACTCAGCCGCTATTTCTACCCTAAACCTTACACCAAATGTGAGAGGCCACATAGAGCAACAAGTTTCTGATTTTGAGGATAGTAGTGATAATGATTATAGTTGTGGTGATGAAGAAGAATTGTTTGCAGAAAATGTAGTTTATGGTCTTGATGATGTGTTTATAGGTGATGATGAAATTAGATTGATAGTAGATAAGAAGGTTGATGAAGAAAACAATAGAGACATATACTTTAATGATGATGAACCGCAGTCTGATGATTATGATTTGGGTGCATTGAATGTTGATGAGGAAGGTATATGCAGCTATCCTACATTCAATCCTGAGGTTGATTTCAAGGGTAAGATCAATTTATCTTTAGGCCTTAAGTTTCCTTCGACATATGTGTTTAGAAAAACACTAAGCTACCATGCTATTGAATGTGGTTACAATTATTATTACCTGCATAATGGTAGAAGTAGGATCAGTGTGTATTGCTACAATAGATGCGATTGCATGAAATCGAAAGCTAGAATTGTGAACTGTGTTTGTGGGAAGGAGAAGAAGTGTTATTTTAAGGTTCATGCTGTGTAGTTGAAAGATGAGGAGACACTTCAAATAAAGAGTTATTTTCCCAAGCACACTTGTCACCAACACCAAAATAACAAAGTCACTGCTTTGTATTTAGCTGAGAAATACTTAGATGATTGGAGGGAAAATCCAACTTGGGAATTAAAGGCATTTAATAAATGGGTTAATAGAGAGTTAGGTTGTGAAGTGAGGTATTCTAAGTGTTATATGGCTAAAAGAATTGCAATGAAAATGATATATGGTGATGTTAGTGAAGAGTATAGCAGGGTTTGGGATTGTGCGGAAGCAATAAGGAGGTTTAATCCAGGAAGCACTGCAATCGTTAAATGCATTGGAATAGACACACCCCCACCTTTGTTCCAAAGGATGTATATATGCTTGCCAGCATGTAAGGAGGGTTTTGTTGCTGGCTATAGGCCTATTATAGGTGTTGATGAGGCACATTTGAATGGACAATTCCTTAGGGTTTTGTTGACTGTTGTAGGTAAAGATGGGAACAATAACTTCTTCCCCATTGCATGGGCTGTGGTCGAAACAGAATATGTAGAAACTTGGACTTGGTTTCTAAATCTCCTTGTAGAGGAACTTAGGTCGGTTACTGCATCGAGTAGTTGGGTTCAAGCAAGAGGTGAAGCTTTCACCTTCATAAGCGATAGGCAAAAGATATGAATGTAATTACTTGTTAGCACATATCTTTTTTTAAATGTAACTAATGCTATAACCCTAATATTAACACATATCTTGTTAACACCCTAATGTAGGGTTTGGTTGAAGCTTTGAACTCAGTGATTCCTAAAGCTGAAATTAGGTTCTACTGTAGACATATATGGGTGAACTTCAATTAAATATTTGAGATCATATCAAACTAATTAGTAACAATTTACGTTTGCAGTTTCATTTTTATAGAGAAATGAATGAAATAAAGAATATTTCTGTTGAAGCATATGAATATCTAGCTGCTATTCCTACAAAACACTGGTCTAGGCATGCTTTTTGTGGTAGGAGTAAGTCTGGGATGTTGTTAAATAATATTTGTGAGGCATTCAATAATGTGTTAGTAGAAGCAAGGAGGAAGCTTATAATTTCTCTAATGGAGTGGATTAGGAGATATGTGATGCAAAGAAGCACAGCCAAAAGGGAAGGGCTGAGTAACTTTGAAGGTGTGTTGATGCCATCTATCACCAAAATGATTTAAAAAAATACAAAGGAAATATATGGTTTAAGGGTAATCCGATGTGTGTGAGTTTGAGGTGGATGATAATGATGACTCTTACGTTGTAAACTTGGCCAATAGAACTTGCCATTGTGGAAGCTGGGACCTTATAGGGATTCCTTGTAAACATGCCTTAGCTTGTACTGTTCTTAGAAAATTAGATGCCAATGACTTTGTCCACGAGGCGTATCTTGTAGAAACGTATCAAAAGACGTATGGTCCAAAGTCTTATGGTATGCCAGGACACAAAACGTGGCCCACAACCACTTTAGCCAAACCACTTCCTCCACCATATCGAAAGATGCCTGGAAGGCCTAACAAGAGGAAAAGAAAGAAGGAAGCTGATGAAGGTAAAGGAGGTAAGAAGGCTGAATGTGCTGTTAGAGAATTCAAGCAACGGAGATGTGGTAATTGTGGTGACCTAGGTCACTACAAAAAAGGCTGCAAGAATCCACCCAAACCACCACCAAAAAAGATCAAGTCAAAGGGTGGAAGGCCTAAAATGGGATCTTCTTCTACTCAACAGTCCACACCAAATGATGTGCCTTGCTCCAGTAGTCAACAACAAACACAAACTTCATGTGTAATGGATCAATAAAGTCAAATATAGAGTTGTAAAAGTAAATTAATGTTGACTGTAATGTGTTGATTTAATGTAAGACATATATTAGTATAATATATGAACTGAGAATGTACTGTGTTGAACTACATGTAAGCAAATCTGTATATGAACTGAGAATGTACTCTGTTTCATTAATTTACTATGTTGAATTAAGTAAATGTTGTGTTGTGTATGGGTTTAATGTTGTGTTGTGCAGGAATTAGTAAATTTGTTAATTGCAGCAAACTCAATGTGTTTTGTATGCTGCTGTATATACATCTTGATTATTGGATGAGTATCTGTTTTGAGAAGTGAGAACTGAGTGCAGCATTCTTGATATGGCTACTGAACTTGATTAGTGCTGAAAATCTGATCTGTTGTTTAAGATCAGTGTTGAGATTGGTACTGAACTTGATTACATCGTTGTTTAAGATCAGTGTTGACATGGGTACTGTATATACGTATGTAAGATCAGTGCAGCAAGCATTAGTGTAAGTTGCTTAGTTTTGAATCAGTGCTGAAATATAGATTTGAAACACATTGAAATGCCTACTGAAGTTGATTAGTGTTGAAAATAAGTTTTGAATCAGTTATGAGTATGCTGAAGTTGATTGGTAACGTAGTATTACATAGACATTTAATCAGTGCTGAAAATCAGTTCACCAAAATGATTGAGTACACTGAAGTTCATTAGTGCAGCAAGCATTGGTGCAAGTTGCTTAGTTTTGAATCAGTGCTGAAATACAGATTTGATACACATTGAACCATCTGATTGCTATATGCTTGGTTAAGTGCATTGTGCTGTGCAGTATGTAGTTGCTGTATGTAAGCAAATGAATCATCTGATTGCTGTATGCTTGGTTAAGTACATTGTTGTGTGTTGTATGCTGGGTTAAGTTCATTGCTGTATATGTTGGGTTAAGTTCATTGCTGTATATATTGGGTTAAGTTCATTGCTATATGCTGTATGTTGTATGGGTTAAGTTCAAATGAACCAAGCAATATGTACATTGCTGTATGCAGCAGTATGTAAATTGCTATATGCAATTGAGCCATCTAATTTCCATATAGACGATTGAAGTGTATGTACAATGAGCCATCTGATTTCCAAACACAGTAAACAGCAAACAACAAATGAGCCATCTAATTTTCATACACAAACACAGCAAACAAGCAATTAACACAAAGCATCTGATTTGTACAAACATAAAGCAATGAACAGAAAGCAATAAATACATTATGTTGCTGGGTTAAGTATATGTACATCTGATTTTCAAACAACAAGAAAAACCTAATTCATTCATCATAATCATGTTACAATACCTAAATCACTAATACAAATTCTTAATAGGTCATAAACTTCATTTACTAGCCTTGATTAAAACAACCAACACCAACAAAAAACAAAAGAAAAACCCTAATACAAAGCTTGTAATCTGATTTCCATGCTTCCTCTCATTCATCCATTTCTTCTTAATCCTTTTAATTTCTGAAAGTGCTTGTTCCTTTTCATGTTCCAAGCAACAAACCCTTGATGTCAAAATCTTGATTTCAGTTGCTAATTGTTGCTTGTCCTCCACAAGTTTGTTAGTCACTTCTCTTTGCCAAACAGTCATTTCAGGTTCATCAATCCATTTAAACTTTTTGCATCCCCTCCATTTTGTATCAGGATCATAAAAAACGCAAGTCTTAAACATTCTTCCAGGATTTTCCTTGGTCCATGAAACCCTCCTTGCAAAGGGAACTCCACACCCACATTTTTCAGGTATTGAATTTTCGCTTGAAGAACAAGACATAACTAATTAATTGGAAAAAATTGATCTTTGAATGATTTAGGGATTGGAAATCAAGGAGAAAGAAAGAAAAGCGAAAGAAAGAATAATTAGGGTTTATCGATGGAAATGGCAGGATGAAAGAAAGGATTTTTGAAGCTGAACTGAAATGAAGAAGTAAATACATTAAAGCATCACGTGAGTGTCACATGCGGGTCAATGGTTAAAGTTAGCGGTCAAAGGCCACAAACCGTTATAAGGTAGTGTTTTGCAAACAATTGTATTTTATAAGATAGCTTTTTGCAAAAATTTTTACATAAGGTAGTTTTTTACAAAATGGGGTATATATTAGGTAGTTTTTTATAATTTTGCCTAAATAAAATAAGTTGGGATTTCCATTGAAAATCTAAACAATTGTTAATCTTATAAGTATTGCAATAACTGATTTGAGACGTAATTTGTATTGTATGTGCTTAGCTCATTATTTTTCTTATGTTATTTTCTTATTGTTTGAGTAAGGTTTGAGTTTTGTTCTTGCCTTGCAGTATGTATACCATTTAACAATAAATGTTAGTGAGTTTTGGCTTGATGGGAGTAAAAATGAGTGTGGGAGAAAAGAGACTTGAAAAGTCAGTATATTTTTTATTCTACACTCGACTAGATAGATGGAATTCAAGATGAATCGACAGCAAAAGCATCAAAACACTTTCATGTTCTCCCTCAAATGCTAATTATTCATTGATAAATGTGTTTGGTGTTGATCACTTGATCTATATAATAGGAGCAAATGTTTTTCCTGTAGAAATTTCACAGAAGATTCTTGTCTTAGGGATAATGAAATCAGATTCTACTCCTTAAAAATAATTGGAGTGGTCTAAAAATTGATCATTTTAACTACAAACATTGGACAAAGTAAAATCGATAATAAAGCAAGGAAAGCTTTTTTTAATGTGTTAATCTTGTGCTCGCGATGGTGCAATTGCTGAAGATGTATAGATAGACATGAATGACTCATGCATCCTCTTATATTTTGATCATCCATGACTCATACATTTTCTGAATTCTCATGTTGCTCATAATGAAGTTAGGATATAAAGGCTTTTCTTACTCACTGAAGGAGCTGAATCCGCTAATATCAAGGTATTAACAATTTTGCACAATGAGAAATGGTTAACTACAAAAACAAGAATTAGATGAAGAATGTATCCTATTCGAACTATGTAATTCAGGATATCACTATAAGCAATTTCTAGATCTGTATCAAAATTGGTAATAACATTAGATTTAATGTTCTTTCCAAACAACAAATATCCGGAAAAAAAAGGTAAAATCATAAACCACAGTGACAACTATTGTGATTCTTGCTACGCGATTCATCTTTTGAGGAGAACGTCCATCAAGTTCATTGTAAATAGGTTGCACATTAAAATGGCATACATATGCATTAGTCATGACTGGGATCACCACAAGCAAATTCACAATTGCCATCGTTTAACTAAAATCAAGAGTCATCCTTAAAGCTTCAATCTTCCCTTCAATCTTACATGTAACTCTTGATGATGGCATGCACATTTCATTTGCATTTCTTCCAGAAGAACAAACTTCCTAATCACTCCTACCATACTCATGTAAAAAGTAGAAAGTGAATTACTTACTGCATAATGTGACAACAAATTTAAAATATACCCCTTTTAGAAGAACTTCAAATTCAAAAAAAGAAATCTAATTGAAGTGAGAATACCTCTGCAACATACTATTAGAAACCAAAAACTGTTATACAGGCATGTAGTGCTCTTGGTGAAGCTTATGTTCCGCAGAAGCTATTGTACTCTGCTGATTAGATGATACTGGTGTCCATTGGTGTCGTTGTGCCGTGTAGATCCATGAATCCAACTATGATGTGGATCCAAATCAGCTCCCAAAACAGACCCTAAGGCCCAATCAACCCAGAAAAAAACCCCAACAAACAATCCTACAGCCTCCCAAAATAGACCCGACCACCAATGAAAATACGAAAGTTACTAGCCAACAATTGCCAACAAATAATTACATGATATTTAGGCTTCAAAATAAATTATTTTTATGAGGAAGAGTAACAAAAAGAATTACCTATTCTGATCCAAGATTGCTCAACAAATTAATGTTTTCATTAACTAAGAAATAAGAAAATATCAGGTTAAAGATTGATTATGGAAGGAATGAGTATGAGGATGAAAATTACCAATGAAAACTAAAGTGACAATCAAATGAAAATCAATTGAAAACTAAAATGAAAATAAAATGAAAATCAATTGAAAACTAAAATGAAAATGAAAATCAAAACTAAAATGAAAATCAAATGAAAAACTAAAATGAAAATCAGTCAAATGAAAAATCAAAACTAAAATGAAAATCAAGTGAAAATCAAAGCTAATATGAAAAGCAAATGAAAATCAATCTTTTGCTATTTTTAACCAATTATTTAGCTTTATTCACAACTTCAATGAAAATCCAAATTAAATTCACAAAATTAGGGCTCAAGAACAAAAATAAACATAGGGGAAAATGTAATTAAATCAATTCTTAGCATGAACCTTCAACTGATCAAATGCAAAGTCTATTCACTTTCTTGATTTTCCTTTCCCTTTCCCATCTTTATATACCAAACAACCCTTAAGTAATAAAAACTACCTAAATCGATCAAGATTTTCATAAGTTGTTGTAATGTTTGTGATCCACCCATCACTATTCGGCGAGACATCCTTGCCCAATGTTTAATTAGAATCTAGAAAAAGTATAGCTTATGTTTCTAAATTTGATAAATGCATAGAGTATCCCATTGGGCACACTTACAGTACGTCTCTACTCTGTACCTTCCAACTATGGGGTTCTTGATGGTGTACTCTTGTTGTGCATGGTATGGTGTGGGGTTCTTGATAAATGCATAGAGTATCCCATAATAGTGATGTAGTGATAATGCATAGAGTACTCCATAATAGTGATGTAATGATGTTGTTGCCTACTGATCATCTGCTGCCTCTGCTACTGTCTTGATGCAAATGATCAATCCAATTGCAATACTTCGAGCTACGCGTGAGTTGTTAGTTGGTTTGCCTGCTGACTTGCTGCATCTGCTGTCTGATGCTTAAACACAAGCACATCTATTACTGTATGAATCTCGTTTTTGGCAAATTTTCAGTTAGCTAGAAGTCTAAAAAGTAAGAAATTGTATCCAAGTATTCCACTAAATTGTAATAAATAGTAAAGGAAATTGAATAAAGTGGTTTTGCTTACAATGGTGGCTTGGACACATTAGCTATTGTCCCATAGTTGAGGACTTGAGGTATATACATACTATTGTGTGTTACTTTGATCTTTCTGTTCAGAAGGTCCCATGATAAAAAGAAAAAGATAAAAGAAATATATTTAAAATTTAACATTTTGACGGTTCTCATTGTAAAGAAATATTATCTATAACACTTCTTTTCTGTCCTATCAGACTCGTACAACAACAACCTTATTCTTCAGGAAGAAAAGGTACACAATACACCTCTCAGCCACAACACCGTCAATAACTATAGCAGTGAAGAGAGAAATTGTACAAAAAAACCAGTACCAAAGACAAACACTGAAACCAAAGACAACAACAAAACAAAATAGCGTACTACAACAACCCTATAAACTAGCCAACTAATCGACAACATTATTTATATACAAATTGATAGAAATATTTTAAATTAACAATGAGTCTAATGTTGAAGGTTTGGGTTATCAAAAAACAAATTCGTTCCTTGCAATATTCGAACACAGTACTTCAATAAAATTAGGCCAAAGCATAGAACAGCTCCGCTACTTCACATTTGTAACTTAATTTGTAGATATTAATATGTTATCTGTGTTGAATGTTAACTTGGGCCAACGCCTAGTCCAACCCAAGTTGCATTCGCCCTGCTCCTATAATGTTCCAACCTAAAAATTAGAAAAAAAAGTTTAAATACAAATAAATATAGCCAACTATGACGCAAAATATCAAAAACATACAAGTTAAAAAATAAAATATAATTTTAACAAATTTTAAAAAGTAAATGGAACAAGTAAATAAATAGGAAAAATTCTTAAATTTTGTTTTGGAAAAGGAATTCTTTTGAATTTTTAAACAATAGAATAAAATAATTAGACAAAGACACAAAGGGGCTCACTTTATAAAAATTAGTAAATCACCCATGAAACACAAGAGTACTAGTGAGTAGTGAGTAGTGAGTAGTGAGTAGTGAGTGACACAAGATATAAAAGCCCTTTGCCCTAACCCTTCTAGGCTTGTACCGTTTTCACTCGTTCCTTTTTGTAGTCTGATTTCTGAATCTCTCCCTTATTAATCTTAATCTTAATTAGAGAAAAATGGGAAGTTCAAATGCAAATGGCGGGGGAGAACGAGGAGGAGCCTTAGCCAATGGTGGCGTTGGAGTGGTTGACAAAGGGGTTGATTATGCCAACTACTTTTGCACTTACTCTTTCTTGTACCATCAAAAAGATATGCTTTCTGATCGTGTTAGAATGAATGCTTACTTCAACTCCATTTTTAAGAACAAGCACCATTTTCTTGGCAAGGTTTGCAATTTCCCCTTTTATTTTAAGTTTCTGTCTTTATTGCTTACTGCGCTTTCTCTTGATGTATACTTTGTTGATTATATATATAATTCAGGAATTCTGATTCATGGAGAGCGTTTAATTGTATTTTGATTATTTTGTGGGCTAGGAAAGGGTTGTTGTAACACATCGTGTGCTTGTTGTTTCATCTACTTGAAAGTTTCTACCTTTAATAATTCCAACTTTTTGATGCTAATAATGTTGATTGTATACCCCTAATTTTATGATTTGAGTCTAATTGTTTGAAAACCAATAAGTCTATCTGGTTTCGTGTCAAGAAAAATATAGAAACAACCATTCCTCAACCCAAAATCAATTATGAACTTATTTTAAACCAATTTTATATTATTTAGATTCATGTTAGACTTAAATACAACTTATGGACCTATTTTAGACCTCACTAAACTATTTGATCTTCAATGATATTTATGCAATTTTGTTAGGAAACAATTGTGTTATGATTTGTTGTGGCAAAGTTATACCTTTTTCGTTCAACATTTACACTTTCCATGCTTGATTTTACTTCACCAATGAAAGTGAAGTTTTGAGGCATATGATTTTTAGTTAGACCTAACTAAACTATTGATTTTCAATGATATTTATGATTCGACCAATGTTTAGGCATTACCATAAGCGTATTACTCATGTTACCCCGATCGTGACCGTTACCGCAGTTGTACACTATGTTCTCACCTCCTAGAGTTTCTCTTGATTTTGTATATTGGTTATGGTTAGACTAGTAAAGGTTTATGTTTTTTCTAAAGCTTTTGTGACTTTTTGTGGGATAGAAAACAAAGCTACTTGTAAGTAACATTTCCTGATGTTTTTGATTCTATCGTTTTTAATTTTTTTTTTTTGTTTTGATGGAGGGTTTTTTAGCTGTATTCCTTTATAATTGAAGAAATTTATTTGGACTTTATTGTAAATTGTACCTCGTATAGCTAAAATTGTATCTTTTTTAAACTCGGAAATTGAATCCAAGGCGAGTAGGTGTCTAAGTATCCAAACCAGTAATTTTTTTTTTTGAAAATTTTCATTTTTTGTCTATAATAAACTTGGGGCTAATGTGTTATAAAGTCCTGATGTGTCCAATCTATTTTGGATTGTTCGAAATCCAACATTAATGCTTCAAAGCCTTGTTATTTTACTTAGAATAGTCATATGAATTATTTTTGTATATTCTTACATGGGTTGTAATGGGGGTTTGGGACAACATTAAATTAATCAAATCATTGTAACGCGTTTTTTTGCAAAGCAGGCCATACTTTTAGTTTTACTTTGTTGGGATGAGGCAGCAATTGATCCCTAAAGGAGTGTCTTTTTCGTGATTAACCTCAAAATGTTTATAATAGACCACTTGATTGCTTATTGAATTTTAAATCTTGATACTTGTTCTCATATTTATGCTAGACTGTGTTGGACGTTGGGACCGGGAGTGGTATTCTTGCAATTTGGTCTGCACAAGCTGGTGCACGAAAAGTCTATGCAGTGGAAGCTACAAAGATGTCTGAGCATGCTCGAAATCTTGTTAAAGCAAATGGCCTTGAGGGCATTGTTGAAGTCATTGAAGGCTCCATGGAAGATGTCTCTCTTCCGGAAAAAGGTATTTATTTCTCGTTTGGTGATATCTATCCTTTCGGTTTTGAATTTTGATAAGTTAAATCTCATATAATTAATTTTGTTATTTTGTTGAGCAGTTGATGTAATTATATCTGAGTGGATGGGGTACTTCCTTTTGCGCGAGTCTATGCTTGATTCTGTTATATGTGCTAGAGATAGATGGTTGAAGCATACAGGAGTCATGTAAGTGATAGTTTTCCTTTATTGTTTATAAGAATTTTAAGGTATTGGTTGTATTAAATGAGAACACACTAAATCTTTTATTGTGATAGTTTATATCCTCTTATAATATTACATCAAATCCAAACTATTAGTCCAAGCTTATATTTTAGTTCATCCCAAAATAATACACCACTTTTTAATGTAGTAAGTTGAAATTTGAAGAATTACCATATCATCCTTAATGGTAGCACTATGTTGGATCCAAAGAAAGATTCCCATGGCATGTTGTAACTTGTGTATTGAAGAATATATATGGTATTGTAACAACTATTAAAAGTACGTCAATTGAAGTGTGGCCAATCATTCGATGTCCCATAAGTTAGAAGCGGCCAAAAGGGGGTGGGGTTTGAACAAAAAAAAATTCTCGTAATAAGTAACTCACATTTTTTTATAGTAAATATTCGATAATATTGTAATGAAAGGATTAAGCAATTAAAAAGTAGTATAAAAAAGAGCAACGGTAGGAAATATGGAATAATTCATTTGAAATAGATTGAGGATGAGTTTTTGATTCATATTGGAGAGCCACAAGTCTCTCAGAAGCTTGTACAATCATTGTAATCTTTCTAGGTTACCATTCTTCTACATTTTTCATACAATCCATACACAATTGTAATTCACACACATTTTTCTACGATTTGATATACATTTGTATTAGAATCTTTATATTATCTAGGGAAATTATCAATGGTGTGCCTAAGTTTTTTATTTTTTTTTAATTTTTTTATTATTATCAATGGTACCATCGTGTTATTGGATGTCTTACAACTGTGAGCTTTTTAAATTTTTTTCGTCTAAAAACCTTAACTTTTTTCTTTTATCATTTATTTTTTAATTTAAAACATAAAAAAATTACTTCCCTACCTCCTCCTCCTCTATCACCACCTCCAATTAACCACTTCTTCCTAATTCAACACCACCAATTTGCAACCCAAATCCACCTGATTAACCATCACCACCTTCTCCTCCTCTATCACCACCACCAATTGCACCAAATCCCAATCCCAATTCCAATTCCAATTCCAATTCCAATTCCCATTCCATTCCCAGTCACAGTCCTCTTGTTCATTCTCAGGACAAGGGCATTACCAATCTTTCTTTATCATCTTCATCATGTTCTCTAAGTTTGAGAACTTTAAATTTTTTCCCCAATTTTTCAACACTATTTTCTTTATTCTGGGTTCATAGTTGTTCGAGGAGAACTTTTAAATTGGAGGTGGTGATAGAGATGGTGATAAAGGAGGAGGAGGAGGAGGTGGTCATGATGGTATGTATAGAGCCATGAAGGGTTGGTGTTTATGGTGGTGGAAGGAGTGGAGGGGTGGTAGGGAAGTAATGTTTTCTTTTTTCTTTTTTTTTTAAATATTTTAAATTTAAAAAAAAAAAAGAAAAAAGTTAACGGTTTTGAACGGTTTTGGACGGAAAAAAAATTTTAAAAGGTTACGGTTGTAAGGCGTTCAATAATACGGGGTACCATTGATAATAAAAAAACTTCTGGACACCATTGAGATAGTGGTCCTGTCACAGACTTATTCTTATATAATAAATGTTTGTAATCTTTCTGCCTAATACAAATTCCTATAAAGTTGGTATAATAGGGTGATAACTTGCTGTTTAAGGTTTGGTGCTTTTGCAAGCTTGAAGTTGGTTCAACCGTTCAAATGTCTTTGCATTAAACAAACTGGTATCTAGCAGTTGAGGTTTTTTTCTTGCAGCATTGAGTGTTCACCCAAAAAGTAGTACTGGATAGTTAGTTGGTAATATATGAAGATGGACCTGATTGCTTTGATTGCCTAAATAATTGCTCTTTGATGGCATGTATATGAGGTATTTTGTTTGATTAAATTGATTTCAATACTAACTTTTGCCCTGCCCATAAGGGAAGGATATTCTAGTTTGTAGGAAGTTTATTTTCAAGACTTCAAAATTTAAATAGGCAATTCTTGGTGGATTCCTAAATCACATTGTTGCACCATTTTACTTGTGGAGGTCTATTGTCAACTAGATGTGTATAAAATATCTTTTATGTGTGTCATGACTCATGAGATTGTTATGCTCTAGCGTGTCATTCATGGTTAGACTTTCTGATGGGAAGAGATTCGGAGTTGTAGGTACCCCAGTCATGCACGCATATGGGTGGCTCCTATTACTTCTGATATAATAGATCAGAAAAGGAATCACTATGAAGGAGCTATGGGCGAATGGCATTCTTTTGTTGATGACACTAAGAGCTCTTATGGCGTGGACATGAGTATACTCACTGATCCATTTAGAGAGGAGCAGAGGAAATACTATCTACAGGTTTGTAGTAGGATTGTTTTGAAAGGGTTGATATTTACTTTCTTTACTATACAACTGAGTATAATTGGTATTTTTAATGGCATTTAGCATGATGACAAAACGCAACTATGTTTTCTTTTTGAGGTTAAATGTGGATTCTTATTCTTTCATTATTTTTTTGTGTAATTATTTTCATAGCTGTTAGCCATTACTTTGGATTCAAACTTTCTGTTTTTACTCTGTTACTTTTTTCAAATCATTTTACAGATTTGTGGTCTGAAGTTGTTTTCCTTGAAACCTTAATTGTTTCTTTTTTATACCAAGAAATTTGTTATATCATCACGATGAGGTTTGTGTTTTGTGGTCCATTACTCTGGTCTTCTCCGTGTGCATTCGTGCGCATCTGAAGAGCTGTATCGTTTTCTCGTGGCTGCTTGTCTTTCTTTTTTGAGACTACGGACTATTTAGATTCACACTTTAACAGTATTAACATGTTTCTAACTACGGTGCCGATGGTGAGTTTCTAGTCTCCTTAATGTGTTTCACCCTTGGCCTTATTTGGTATAAAGTAATAACTGAGAAACAGTTATGATTTTTGTGTTTAATGCATCTCAGTGATCCAGCACATCACATATGTCCATCTTTATTAATATGAAGTGCCCCCTGTACCACCTATGATGTAGTGGGTAATTATAATTTCAGACTTCTCTGTGGAACAACCTTAATCCTGATCAAGTCATTGGAACAGCTGCTACTGTTAAGGAGATTGATTTATTGACTACCACAGTAGTTGATATCCTTAAACTTAAAACTCAATTTAATTCATCGATCCTGAATGAGGATGTGTCGTTCGATGGATTTGGAGGCTGGTTTGATGTTCATTTCCGAGTGAGTTGAGCTTTTCTATTTGTAGCATATTTGATAAGTCAAAAGTTAAATTGATATTGTTTTCTTTAAGAATATTAATTCCTGGTTCTGGTATCACAGGGGAGAAGTGAAAGTCCAGCGATGAGTGAGATCGAGCTGACAACTGCACCTAGTCTTCAATATAACACGCATTGGGGTCAGCAAGTAAGTAGAGCAACAAATTAGCGTACATCGTGTTTGAACTTTTTCTATACTGTCTTTTGAACTTTAGACGATATAATCTATCTAATAATCGTTTGATCCTTCTCTTCCAGCACACTGAGTCCCATTTTTTTGTCACTATTCCTGAAGCACTCTTAATTTATAAATTATTCTTTATTTATATGTCAATACATAGGTAAGTAAAATCTTGTTTGATTAGTCTCAATTTTAATGTTATTAATATCAACTTTCTCAAATTTTAATTTCTAAACAATTTGTGATATTAAATATTGAATTAGTGCATTAGATAGTGTGCATCGTTCAAAACTAACAATATGTTTGGATAAAAATATTGGAGGAAAGGACAAGTAGGTTAGGGGAAGGAGAAGGGGGAGGGGGGGGGGGGGGCGAAGGGAAAGGAAGGAGAAGGATTAATAAGAAAAGTTTCCTTGTTTGTTTAAGAGGGAGAAGAAGAGAAAACCCATTTTTTTTTCAAATCTTTTTACTTGTGGAGAGTTTTTGTCATTAACAAAATTAACAGAACTGATCCCTTCTCTCCAAATCCATACCCTCTAAATTTGTTATCCAAACAAAGGAAATTGTATGCCGTTGATTCTTTCCCTTTCATTTCCTTCCAATTCCTTCTATGCAAACAAAGTTTAATGAGACTTAGTGCTGGAAGGGAAGGACTATGTATTTTAGCTTGAGTCTTCTCTTGATTACTGTCACTAGTGCTGGCTTTTTATGAGTATTGATGGGCCTTAGCCTTGCACAATTTTATTGTTGGATGCTGCTTATTAGCTTCACTTTAGGAAGGAGATAAACAAAAGAAAATAAAGTATTTTAGATTGCTTGGATACTGTATACTTTGCTGCCAAAGTGAGTACTCTGTAGGAGACATAATAAAACTTGATTGCATAAGGAAACACCGAAGCAAGAAACACTAGCAGCAATTTTTGAGTAAAACTTATATTCTTGATAACTTGAGATATGAGAATTAAGTTTTTATCTTAATTTTAAAGGTTATTTATACTGGGGCATTGCTGTTGGATAAATCATGTGATCCTTCATCTGTCCCACAGTGTGTGCATTCAAGGTTATTATGTCAATTATGGTTGCCTCTAATGGTATTTATGATATCAACTGATGCTATTGCTACTACTGGAGCTGATCTTAATTTTTGGGGTCAATTATAGGTCTTCTTCTTCAATTCTCCAATCCGATGCAGTAAAGGAGATAATATAAATGTTTCTTTTATGATGAATCGTTCTAAACAAAACCATCGACTTTTGGAAGTTGAGTTTGGGGTTGAGGTCAAACTGGCTTCTGGAAGATCTCTCCAGCCGTTCGAAAAGAAGTACTTCATAGAGTGAGGATGGAATATGTAGCATTCTTCTTTCGAGTCTTACTAAAGGTACTTTTTTATGGTTTCTGAATTGGAGCTTTATAAGTCATTCATTCTTTAATATAATCAACATTGTCCGTGACATAATGCCGCTCCCATCCCTGGAATTGAAAGGCGTGGATGCTGCTTTGTATCCCATATTCCAATGGGATTAAAGATCTATAGTTTTTTGATTTCTGATTACAATGAACTACTTCCTCTGTCCCATTAGAATAGAATCAACGAGAAAGTTAGAGTTTTTTAAGAAATGAGTGGATAATGGTAATGAATGAAGAGAGAGAATGCATTGTGTGGATGAAAAAGAGAGTTAAATTGTATGGATGAGATTAAAAGAAAGTGGTGCGCCATTGTTCAAAAATAGAAATGATCCAAATTTAGTGAGGCAGACCAAAATGACAAATGATGCAAATATGAGTGGACCATAAGGAGTATAATAATATGACTCATATAATCATGTGCACTTTTGATTTATATATAGTTGCAGATTATATTTGTTACCAAGGGGTCAACCAAAAATAATCTTATTTTTATCACTGACGAGGGTAAGGTTGTTTACAGCTGACCCGCTAAACTCCACTTACATGGGAGTCATTTAATGACATTGGGGTAATAGAATATTGTTGTCTTAGCATATAGGAATGCTGCTTTACATTTATCTGCTGCCTGTTGTACTCTCTTTGAGTTATAATCTCTGCATTTTTAATCTAGAGCCGCAACCGCTCAGAAGACACCTAGCAGAAGTCTGTTGCTGCATTCAACTTCCTGGGAAATGATCATCAAGTTATGGATGTTGTAATGTAACCATTGTTTGATGCCTAAGAGCTCATAACTTGCAACCCTCAAGCTTTTGCCTTCTGTATTGTGGCTTAAGCAGAGCTTGCTAAACCAAGTTCTTCCTAATTTTCGTAACGAAAGACATGCGTAACAAACCAATATTGATAGTAATGTTAAGTGTTTTGAATCTCTTGGATGACTCATGAAATAGTTGTTATTGACAACCCCATGGATCATAATCTATATGGTGTTAGTCGATGACGATGACTAGGTGCCAATTCACGAGGCATGATCGTTTTAAGAATGAGCAATGGCCCTTGAATCATAATCTATATGCTGTTTTCTAGCATGTTATTTTCCCAGGTCAAAAATCAAAATGGTCTCGTCTCCATGATTTTTTGGATGTATGATAGCCTGCATTCAGAGAGAGTGTATGATGTCCTATACTTCAACCGAATGTCCAACTGATTAGTTCATGGTCAAAGACGTCTATTCAAGTAAGACGTTGACTGTTCAAGCGTCCATTTATGTCTTAGGTTTCTCCATTACGTTTCTCTATTACCTATACTAGAATTTTGACACATATTTTACATAAAAAATAAAATATCAAAATCCTCCTATTAAAAACTCCATAAAGCGATTATAGTTATTAGATTGAGTAATGAACCCTCCAGTACATTTTTAGTAATGGAGAGGATCATGAGTCTTTGAGTAACTAATACGTGAATGCCGTAAGGTGGATTTGACTTTACTTAATTTATGGCTTGTTAGAGTGTCGAACCTAACCGATAAAGTTGTATATAATTGTTGAAATACAGTGACTCGAACAGTAGGATCTCCGCGGGGCGCGGAGTATGTGCTTTCCCAGTTCGCGAGGCGCGGAGTGCGTTCTGTCTTCATTTCGCGGCTCGCGTAGTTTTACACGGTTCGCGTAATGGTAGTTTCTTGGCACGTTTTTGGCCGGTTATTCTTTGTTTTTGACGGTTTCTTTTGTATTTTCTTAACCTAATTCCTTCTTATTATGAGGTATACTATATAAAGGCCCCATGTAATTAGAATTAGAATAGGATGCAACGCAAAACACAAAGCGAGGAAAACTAAGAGAAAAAAAGCTTGGAGAGCCATTGTTGTGGTTTCTCATGTTCATCTTGTAATCTCCCGGTTTATAGTGAAAAGTTTATTCTCGGTGCCGGTGGATGTAGCTATCACGTTGATGGTGAACCATGTTAATTTTTTGGTGTGATTTTCTTTATTGTTTGTTTGAATCTTTATTGTTTCATTATTGTTTTCGATCTTTGCTTCCGCTGTCGCACAACAATAATAATATAAATCTTAATATAACTAAACAACTTATAACTTAGTACATGTTCTTATGATGATTGAAATAACATGTATATTTTTTAATTTGTGTAAGAGAAACTATTTGTGAACTATATTGAAGTAGTAATCCATAATATTATACAATAAAAATTTAAGAACCACATCACTGGTAATCTGGTATCAATTTTCGGGCAAATAATTGGTGTAGGGCATAATTATGGTGACAATTTTCTAACAAGTAAATATTGCCACTTGTAGCTAAAACATTATACTTTTCATTGTTATGCTAAAAAAGAATGGAATTTTATGCCTTATATTGCGCGAGTTTTATCTTTTCTTTTGGAATAACACTATTTAAATCAAATTGTGATATGTTTGATAGATTTAGGAAGTACGAAACAATATATCAATGAAAACCTAAAAAGGTCATGATGTTATGAGTCATTATAAAAAAAAAAAAACAAATTTACAAATAAGGTATCTAATACTTTTATTGATCCTTTGAGTTTGTACATTAAGACTCAAATATATAAGAGCTTTTTGAGTTTTAGAATGCAAACTGAAAGGAATTAAAGGAATATTTATTAAAAACTTAACATATAAGAGGAGATTTTGCTCAACTTGGAAATTTTGAAATGTATGTTTAAGTACTAAACCTGAGGTTGCTATTTGCAACATAAGCAATTGAGGATCTATCCTACATCTTGTTAGAATGGGCTATTCTTATGAGAAACCGTCTTAGTATCCGATGAGACTACCTTAAATCAAGGAAATTATATGTTAATAAATTGTATTCTTTAGCCTATTCAACTCACGTAAGCGACAATTTGACAATGTAACCGTCTCGGCCAAGGATTTGTGTGTCAAAATTGGATTCCCTAAATTAGTTTTTATATTTTTAAATAGTCAGTGCGTTCTTCAATTCTTTAATTATTTAGTTTTATAATCGGTTTATGGTTGTAAGCAAATTGTTCAAAATCGGAATGTTTATTTACTATATCATTATATTTGTTAAAACTTAGAGAGATAAGGAGGAAGTAGAATGAGTAAAAGTTAGAAGATAGAGATGTTTTTACTCATTGGTGTAGTTTTTACTATGGTGAACTTCCATATTTATAGGCATGTTCATCCACAATTACATTGAATGCATTCACATTAGGGTAAATTCATTAATTACCTTTCACAATATATTCATTAATTACCTTTCACACTATATTTCAACACTCCCCCTTGAATGCATTCTAATTATGTAAATATATATATATATATATATATATATATATATATATATATATATATATATATATATATATATATATATATATATATATATATATATATATATATATATATATATATTATATATATATATATATATATATATATATATATATATATATATATATATATATATATATATATATATATATATATATATATATTATTACAATATTTCTATTTAATACTACCTCGTTAAAAACCTTGTTAGGAAAAACCCAATTGGATAAAAGCCTGAACGAAGGGAAAAAGTGTGCAGTGAGTATGATTCTTGATGCGTAACAAAGGCTGAATATGGACTTTGTAACGCAAAGATTAATGTTGTTCCACAACTTCAATCAATGACACACTCTCAATCCCAAATTAATCCACAAACAGACGCTCAGACACACAAAACATGCAAAGAACATGTTTCTTGTTTTTCTGATATGGGTGATCGGAGTACCTTGGTTTCGCCTTCTGACTACACTAATGATAGGTACAATGCAAGGACTCTCAGGCCTTGATTGCAGGGTGCCTTTGAGAATCTAAATCACTCCGTAATTTGTCTTCCCTCCGGCCCAAAGGCTGCTCCACAACCCCTGGTGAAGTTTGTAAACAAACTTCAAAAACTCAGAAAAATCCTTTTTTTGAAAATACCTCAAGTATTATTAATGATCAAAACAATATTCAACGTGCTTATTACAATGAGAGCCTCTGTATATATAGGCTTTGGATATAGAACTAGCCGTTACAAAGCATACCAACTAATACACGTGGATAACTAACAAACAGAAATATAAAACAGAATGCTCAACACTTAGTCAGATTTCTGATGTTTACAATCTGCTGACTGGCCTTCCTTTAGCGTAGTCCACAACTTCCTGGTGGACTATTAGTGGTATCATTGGCCCTTGGTGGCTTGGCCCATGTGGTGAGATGCCATTCCAGCCTTCCTCCCGGTCCAAGTGTCTCCGGTCTGAGTTCAGGCGGTTCACCAAGGTCAGCTGTTTGGCAGGCAGCTCTGTTGCTCTGCTTTTGGGATCTGTCTGTTCTTCTATGCCCTTGATGCTAAATTTTGTAACGTGCTGGGCTCCCACGGTCTTGTCACATGTTCATGAGTCCATGCTTGATTGTTGAGCAGTATCCATATAGGTTCTTTGTGTCCCATGTGCATTTGGCGTAGATGACAAGTCCAGTGTACTGTTTTGTTCTTGCATCTCATTTGTGAGGACCTTGACCTTTGATACTACATTTGTATCAATTCCTCCCTCTTGGGAAAGAATTGTCCTCAATTCTTTGTTAGGCTCATATAAGGTAAGGTCTCCTATGTTGAATGTAGAGGAGATGTTATACACTGCTGGCAGCTGGACTTCAAATGCATTCTCCCCATATTGCTTCTTCACTGGGTATGGACCTATAGCTCTGTGCATCAGTTTGTTCTTCCTAAGTTGTGGGAATCTTTCTTTTCTGAGGTATACCCACACTAGATCCCCTTCCTTGATAGGCTGCCTCATCTTTAGGTGCTTGTCTGCTTGCTGCTTGTACTTTGTTTTAGTGATTTCCAGATTGTCATGAACTTGCTTGTGTACTGCTTCCATTTGCTGGATCAGGTCCTTTGCCTCCACTTTCTTGCTGTCACACACAGGTAGATCAATTAGGGATATAGGAAGTAAAGGGTTAGTGCCGTAAACACATTCAAATGGAGAATATTTTGTAGCATGACTAGGTGCTCTATTATATGCAAACTCAGCATGACATAACTTTAAATCCCATTCCCTCATATTTTTACTTATTAAAGTTCTAAGTAAGGTGCCTAATGTTCTATTAGTCACCTCGGTTTGGCCATCGGTTTGGGGATGGTAAGCAGTACTAAACAATAGCTTAGTGCCTACCAACTTCCACAAGCTTTTCCAAAAATGGCTTAGAAACTTACTGTCTCTATCTGAAACGATGGTTTTAGGTATGCCATGCAATCTGACTACTTCAGCAAAAAACAGCCTTGCAATGCCTTGTGCATCATCCACCTTAGTGCAAGCTATGAAGTGAGACATTTTTGAAAACCTATCTACAACTACCATTATGGCATCTTTGCCTCTCTTTGTTTTGGGTAAAGCCATCATAAAGTCCATACTAATGTGTTCCCATGGTTTGTGTGCAATAGGCAATGTATTCTCCTTTGTGAAAAGTTACTTTGGCTTTAAGACAGACTTCACATTTCAACACATGCTTCCCTACCGTGCCTAGCATTTTAGGCCAATAAAAATGTTTAGCTAGCATGTCTAAGGTCTTTTGTATTCAAAAATGACCTGCTATGCTTCCTTCATGAACTTCTTTTACTAAAATGGTCCTTAAAGGTAGTCTAGGTATGCACAACTTGTTTCCTTTGAAAAGGAAGCCCTGGTGAATGCTGAATAAAACGTGAGGTTTGTCTTTACATGACTGGTAAATTTCAGAAAAATCAAGGCAAACAGAGTATTGGTATTTTATGAATTCAAAGCCCAAAATCCTGGATCCTACTATCCCAAGCATGTTGTACTTTCTACTTAAGGCATCAGCTATGGTGTTGGTCTTACCTGCCTTATATTTAGCTGAAAAATCAAAAGTTTGCATGAATTCCACCCATCTTACATGCCTACTGTTCAGCTTATGTTGGTTATTAATGTGCTTTAAGGATTCATGGTCTGTGTGTAAAACAAATGGTTGGATCCTCAAATAGTGTGACCAATGCTCAAGAGCCCTAATAATTGCATAAAACTCCTTGTCATAGGTGGAATAATTCAGCCTACTGTTATTCAATTTTTCAGTGAAAAAAGCAACAGGCCTCCCTTCCTGAACAAGCACAGCCCCAATTCCTACCCCACAAGCATCACATTCCAATTCAAATGGTTTGGTGAAATCAGGTAATTTAAGTATAGGGGCCTTGCACATCATGTCTTTAAGGTTTTCAAAGGCTTGCTGTGCTGCTGAGGTCCATTCAAACTTCCCCTGTTTTGTACATTCAGTAACAGGGGCCATGATTGAACTGAAATTCCTTATGAATCTTCTGTAAAAAGAAGCTAAACCATGGAAGGATCTTACTTGAGTAAGGGTAGTAGGTGTAGGCCATTCCTGTATGGCCTTTACTTTGTTTGGGTCCACTTTTACCCCTGTTTTTCCTATAATATACCCTAAGAAACTTACTTCTGGTAGGAGGAAGCTGCACTTCTCCAGTTTGCCATACAGCCTCTGTGTTCTTAATGTCTCAAACAAGGTCTCAAGGTGTCTCAGATGTTCTGTCATGGTCTTGCTATATATCAATATATCATCAAGGTATACAACCACAAATTTTCTCAAGAATGGTCTTAAGACTGCATTCATGAGTCTCATAAAGGTACTTGGAGCCCCTGTTAACCCAAAAGGCATCACAAGCCACTCATAAAGCCCATACTTAGTTTTGAACGCGGTTTTCCACTCATCTCCTTCTTTCATTCGGATTTGGTGGTATCCACTACGCAGATCTATCTTGCTAAACCATTCTGAACCAGCTAACTCATCAAGAAGGTCATCAATTCTAGGTATAGGGAACCTATATTTAATGGTAATATTGTTCATACTTCGACTATCAATGCACATTCGCCATGTACCATCTTTCTTAGGGACCAACAAAGTAGGTACAACACATGGACTTAAGCTTTCCCTCACATAGACTTTGTGTATTAATTCCTCAACCTGTTTCTATAATTCCTTAGTCTCCATGGGGTTGGTTCTGTAGGCAGGTCTGTTTGGTAGGCTAGCCCCTGGAATTAAGTCAATCTGATGCTCAACCCCTCTCACAGGTGGGAGTCCAGGTGGTAGGTCATTTGGAAAAACATCACTAAACTGCTCTGATACCAATTTGATGCGTAACAAAGGCTGAATATGGACTTTGTGACGCAAAGATTAATGTTGTTCCACAACTTCAATCAATGACACACTCTCAATCCCAAATTAATCCACAAACAGACGCTCAGACACACAAAACATGCAAAGAACATGTTTCTTGTTTTTCTGATATGGGTGATCGGAGTACCTTGGTTTCGCCTTCTGACTACACTAATGATAGGTACAATGCAAGGACTCTCAGGCCTTGATTGCAGGGTGCCTTTGAGAATCTAAATCACTCCGTAATTTGTCTTCCCTCCGGCCCAAAGGCTGCTCCACAACCCCTGGTGAAGTTTGTAAACAAACTTCAAAAACTCAGAAAAATCCTTTTTTTGAAAATACCTCAAGTATTATTAATGATCAAAACAATATTCAACGTGCTTATTACAATGAGAGCCTCTGTATATATAGGCTTTGGATATAGAACTAGCCGTTACAAAGCATACCAACTAATACACGTGGATAACTAACAAACAGAAATATAAAACAGAATGCTCAACACTTAGTCAGATTTCTGATGTTTACAATCTGCTGACTGGCCTTCCTTTAGCGTAGTCCACAACTTCCTGGTGGACTATTAGTGGTATCATTGGCCCTTGGTGGCTTGGCCCATGTGGTGAGATGCCATTCCAGCCTTCCTCCCGGTCCAAGTGTCTCCGGTCTGAGTTCAGGCGGTTCACCAAGGTCAGCTGTTTGGCAGGCAGCTCTGTTGCTCTGCTTTTGGGATCTGTCTGTTCTTCTATGCCCTTGATGCTAAATTTTGTAACGTGCTGGGCTCCCACGGTCTTGTCACATGTTCATGAGTCCATGCTTGATTGTTGAGCAGTATCCATATAGGTTCTTTGTGTCCCATGTGCATTTGGCGTAGATGACAAGTCCAGTGTACTGTTTTGTTCTTGCATCTCATTTGTGAGGACCTTGACCTTTGATACTACATTTGTATCAATTCCTCCCTCTTGGGAAAGAATTGTCCTCAATTCTTTGTTAGGCTCATATAAGGTAAGGTCTCCTATGTTGAATGTAGAGGAGATGTTATACACTGCTGGCAGCTGGACTTCAAATGCATTCTCCCCATATTGCTTCTTCACTGGGTATGGACCTATAGCTCTGTGCATCAGTTTGTTCTTCCTAAGTTGTGGGAATCTTTCTTTTCTGAGGTATACCCACACTAGATCCCCTTCCTTGATAGGCTGCCTCATCTTTAGGTGCTTGTCTGCTTGCTGCTTGTACTTTGTTTTAGTGATTTCCAGATTGTCATGAACTTGCTTGTGTACTGCTTCCATTTGCTGGATCAGGTCCTTTGCCTCCACTTTCTTGCTGTCACACACAGGTAGATCAATTAGGGATATAGGAAGTAAAGGGTTAGTGCCGTAAACACATTCAAATGGAGAATATTTTGTAGCATGACTAGGTGCTCTATTATATGCAAACTCAGCATGACATAACTTTAAATCCCATTCCCTCATATTTTTACTTATTAAAGTTCTAAGTAAGGTGCCTAATGTTCTATTAGTCACCTCGGTTTGGCCATCGGTTTGGGGATGGTAAGCAGTACTAAACAATAGCTTAGTGCCTACCAACTTCCACAAGCTTTTCCAAAAATGGCTTAGAAACTTACTGTCTCTATCTGAAACGATGGTTTTAGGTATGCCATGCAATCTGACTACTTCAGCAAAAAACAGCCTTGCAATGCCTTGTGCATCATCCACCTTAGTGCAAGCTATGAAGTGAGACATTTTTGAAAACCTATCTACAACTACCATTATGGCATCTTTGCCTCTCTTTGTTTTGGGTAAAGCCATCATAAAGTCCATACTAATGTGTTCCCATGGTTTGTGTGCAATAGGCAATGTATTCTCCTTTGTGAAAAGTTACTTTGGCTTTAAGACAGACTTCACATTTCAACACATGCTTCCCTACCGTGCCTAGCATTTTAGGCCAATAAAAATGTTTAGCTAGCATGTCTAAGGTCTTTTGTATTCAAAAATGACCTGCTATGCTTCCTTCATGAACTTCTTTTACTAAAATGGTCCTTAAAGGTAGTCTAGGTATGCACAACTTGTTTCCTTTGAAAAGGAAGCCCTGGTGAATGCTGAATAAAACGTGAGGTTTGTCTTTACATGACTGGTAAATTTCAGAAAAATCAAGGCAAACAGAGTATTGGTATTTTATGAATTCAAAGCCCAAAATCCTGGATCCTACTATCCCAAGCATGTTGTACTTTCTACTTAAGGCATCAGCTATGGTGTTGGTCTTACCTGCCTTATATTTAGCTGAAAAATCAAAAGTTTGCATGAATTCCACCCATCTTACATGCCTACTGTTCAGCTTATGTTGGTTATTAATGTGCTTTAAGGATTCATGGTCTGTGTGTAAAACAAATGGTTGGATCCTCAAATAGTGTGACCAATGCTCAAGAGCCCTAATAATTGCATAAAACTCCTTGTCATAGGTGGAATAATTCAGCCTACTGTTATTCAATTTTTCAGTGAAAAAAGCAACAGGCCTCCCTTCCTGAACAAGCACAGCCCCAATTCCTACCCCACAAGCATCACATTCCAATTCAAATGGTTTGGTGAAATCAGGTAATTTAAGTATAGGGGCCTTGCACATCATGTCTTTAAGGTTTTCAAAGGCTTGCTGTGCTGCTGAGGTCCATTCAAACTTCCCCTGTTTTGTACATTCAGTAACAGGGGCCATGATTGAACTGAAATTCCTTATGAATCTTCTGTAAAAAGAAGCTAAACCATGGAAGGATCTTACTTGAGTAAGGGTAGTAGGTGTAGGCCATTCCTGTATGGCCTTTACTTTGTTTGGGTCCACTTTTACCCCTGTTTTTCCTATAATATACCCTAAGAAACTTACTTCTGGTAGGAGGAAGCTGCACTTCTCCAGTTTGCCATACAGCCTATGTGTTCTTAATGTCTCAAACAAGGTCTCAAGGTGTCTCAGATGTTCTGTCATGGTCTTGCTATATATCAATATATCATCAAGGTATACAACCACAAATTTTCTCAAGAATGGTCTTAAGACTGCATTCATAAGTCTCATAAAGGTACTTGGAGCCCCTGTTAACCCAAAAGGCATCACAAGCCACTCATAAAGCCCATACTTAGTTTTGAACGCGGTTTTCCACTCATCTCCTTCTTTCATTCGGATTTGGTGGTATCCACTACGCAGATCTATCTTGCTAAACCATTCTGAACCAGCTAACTCATCAAGAAGGTCATCAATTCTAGGTATAGGGAACCTATATTTAATGGTAATATTGTTCATACTTCGACTATCAATGCACATTCGCCATGTACCATCTTTCTTAGGGACCAACAAAGTAGGTACAACACATGGACTTAAGCTTTCCCTCACATAGACTTTGTGTATTAATTCCTCAACCTGTTTCTATAATTCCTTAGTCTCCATGGGGTTGGTTCTGTAGGCAGGTCTGTTTGGTAGGCTAGCCCCTGGAATTAAGTCAATCTGATGCTCAACCCCTCTCACAGGTGGGAGTCCAGGTGGTAGGTCATTTGGAAAAACATCACTAAACTGCTCTGATACCAATTTGATGCGTAACAAAGGCTGAATATGGACTTTGTGACGCAAAGATTAATGTTGTTCCACAACTTCAATCAATGACACACTCTCAATCCCAAATTAATCCACAAACAGACGCTCAGACACACAAAACATGCAAAGAACATGTTTCTTGTTTTTCTGATATGGGTGATCGGAGTACCTTGGTTTCGCCTTCTGACTACACTAATGATAGGTACAATGCAAGGACTCTCAGGCCTTGATTGCAGGGTGCCTTTGAGAATCTAAATCACTCCGTAATTTGTCTTCCCTCCGGCCCAAAGGCTGCTCCACAACCCCTGGTGAAGTTTGTAAACAAACTTCAAAAACTCAGAAAAATCCTTTTTTTGAAAATACCTCAAGTATTATTAATGATCAAAACAATATTCAACGTGCTTATTACAATGAGAGCCTCTGTATATATAGGCTTTGGATATAGAACTAGCCGTTACAAAGCATACCAACTAATACACGTGGATAACTAACAAACAGAAATATAAAACAGAATGCTCAACACTTAGTCAGATTTCTGATGTTTACAATCTGCTGACTGGCCTTCCTTTAGCGTAGTCCACAACTTCCTGGTGGACTATTAGTGGTATCATTGGCCCTTGGTGGCTTGGCCCATGTGGTGAGATGCCATTCCAGCCTTCCTCCCGGTCCAAGTGTCTCCGGTCTGAGTTCAGGCGGTTCACCAAGGTCAGCTGTTTGGCAGGCAGCTCTGTTGCTCTGCTTTTGGGATCTGTCTGTTCTTCTATGCCCTTGATGCTAAATTTTGTAACGTGCTGGGCTCCCACGGTCTTGTCACATGTTCATGAGTCCATGCTTGATTGTTGAGCAGTATCCATATAGGTTCTTTGTGTCCCATGTGCATTTGGCGTAGATGACAAGTCCAGTGTACTGTTTTGTTCTTGCATCTCATTTGTGAGGACCTTGACCTTTGATACTACATTTGTATCAATTCTCCCCCTGAGTTCAACAGATATCTCGTAGATGACACATTCCTATTTTATATACAAGTTGCTCGAATCTCTTTGATAGAAGGGACTTTTTGAATAGATCGGCGAGATTTTCACTTGATTGAATTTGTTTGACTTTTACTATTTTATACTTCTGGAGGTCATGTGCAAAGAAAAGTTTGGGTGCTATGTGTTTGGTTCTATCCTCTTTTATGAAGCCTTCACTAACTTGTTCAATACACCCGGTATTATCTTCAAAGATTACAGTTGGAGAATTTATTATTGAGTTTATCCCACATTCTTCTTGAATGTGACCAATTACTGACCTTAACCAAACGCATTCTCTACTTGTTTCATAAAGGGTGATCAATTCTGCATGGTTTGATGATGTAGCTGTCAGTGTCTGTTTCGTGGATCTCCAAGATATTGCGGTACCTCCATATGTGAATACATATCCATTTTGTGATTTAGCCTTATGGGGATCTAATAAGTATCCAACATCTGCATATCCAACAAGAGTAGCATCTTGGTTTGAGCGATAAAATAGTCCCAGATCTTTAGTTCCTTGAAGGTAGCGCAACAAATATTTTATTCCCCTCCAATGTCTCTTTGTTGGTGAATTGCTATATCTAGCTAATAAATTAACAGCGAAAGCAATATCAGGTCTTGTATTATTAGCTAGATACATCAGAGCTCCAATTGCACTTAAATATGGCACTTCATGGCCAAGAATCTCCTCGTCTTCTTCACAAGGTCGAAATGGATCATCTTTAGGTTTTAATGATCGCACAATCATTGGAGAGCTCAGCGGATGAGCTTTGTCCATATGAAATCTTTTTAGGACATTTTCTGTATAGTTGGATTGGTGCACAAAAATTCCACCCCTTAAGTGCTCCATTTGTAATCCAAGGCAAAACTTTGTTTTCCCAAGATCTTTCATTTCAAATTCTTTCATCAAATATTTTGCAGTTTGTTCAAGCTTTTTGGGAGTTCCAATGATATTTAAATCATCAACATAAACTGCAATTATAGAAAAACCTGATTGAGTCCGTTTAATAAATACACAAGGACTGATTTGGTCATTTTTGAATCCTTCTTTCAGGAGATATTCACTAAGACGGTTATACCACATTCTTCCAGATTGTTTTAGTCCATAAAGTGACCTTTTCAGCTTTATGGAAAACATTTCTCGTGGTTGGTGGTTTTCTAGCAACTTAAGTCCTTCAGGGACTTTCATATAAATGTCTGTATCAAGTGAACCATATAAATATGCGGTCACAACATCCATAAGTCGCATTTGCAAACTGGTTGAGACAGTTAGACTTATCATGAATCTTAGTGTAATCGCATCTACTACTGGAGAATACGTTTCTTTATAATCAATCTCTGGTCTTTAGGAAAAGCCTTGTGCTACAAGTCGTGCCTTATATCTAACCACTTCATCTTTTTCATTTCTTTTTCTTACAAACACCTATTTATAGTCGACCGATTTTATACCATTTGGTGTTTGGGTAATTTGTCCAAAAACTTCTCGTTTTTCAAGTGACTCTAATTCCGCTTGAATAGCATCTTTCCATTTTGGCCAATCATTCCTACGCCGACATTCTTGTATCGTTCTTGGTTCTATATCATTTTCATCAAGTGTTATTTCGGTGGCGATTGAATGAGCAAGTGCATCATTAACAATAACATTCTTTCGATTTATTCGCCTTTTAGTTGAAATGTAATTAATCGAAATTTCATTGTTATCTTTGATATCATTATTTTATTCTTCTCTAAGATTTTCATCCTCAACTCCAAAACTTGTTTCTTTACAATTCATTGAAGAAGTAATATTGATAACATTTGCCATTTCATTCAACCTTTTGGATTTTCTTTGTTTCAAATCCTTTGAACCAAGTGGTCTTCCACGCTTCCGGCGTGCAATAGATTCATTTTCAGTAGCTTTGTTATCAGTGGGAATTTCAATTCGTGCCGGAACATTTGCGGCATGAATATATGATTTTATCACTTACTTTGTTTCTACAAATGCATCAGGTAATCTGTTTGCAATATATTCATTATGGACAATTTTTCTAACTTCTTGTTCAGAAGCATTCGTTTTTGGATAATATATTTTCAAATGCATTGCATTCCATGTGAGATCTATTTCCTTCTTATTTGAGTCCACTTTCTCTCCCCCTAAGGATGGGAATATTGTCTCATTAAAATGACAATATGCAAATCTAGCATTAAATAAATCACCAGTTATTGGTTCTAAATATTTGATAATTGATGGGCATTCAAATCCAACATAAATTCCCATCCTTCTTTGTGGACCCATTTTTGTACGTTAGGGTGGCGCAATAGGGACATATACTGCACATCCAAATATTTTCAAGTGTGATATATTTGGTTCCTGACCATTCACTAATTGCTGTGGTGAATATTTATGATAAGCACTTGGTCTCAATCTTATCAATGACGATGCATGTATTATTGCATGGCCCCAAGCAGATGACGGCAATTTCGACCTCATTAATAACGGTCTTGCTATTAACTGGAGTCTTTTAATCAATGATTCAGCCAGACCAACTTGAGTATGAACATGAGCTACTGGATGTTCTATGTCAATTCCAATTGACGTACAATAATCATTAAAAGTTCGAGATGTAAAATCTCCGGCATTATCAAGCCTTATTCGCTTAATTGTATAATCTGAAAATTGATTTCTCAATCGAATGATTTGAGCAAGTAATTTCGCAAATGCCACATTTCTAGTTTGTAGGAGACTTACATGTGACCATCGTGTTGAGGCATCAATCAATACCATAACTCATTTAGGAGTTTCAGTAGCAATTTTATTTTAAGATGGTCTAATTATCAATTTTCCTTGTGAGCATGCAGAACATGATAATTCATTTGGTTGGGGAATTCTCATTTTCTTCATTGGATGTCCAATTGAAATTTCAATAATTTTTCGCATCATTCCCGCACCAGGATGACCCAATCGGTCATGCCATAAATTCATCATTTCTTTATTATCTAACTTCTGGTTAGACACCATGTTTATCTCAACCGGTTTTATATTAATGCGATATAATCCCGATGAGTATGCTGGTAATTTTTCATGAATGCTTTTCTTGCCGCATTTTTCAGATGTGATGCATAAGTATTCAGTATGATTTTCGGTCATTGTTTCTAAATGATAACCATTTTGGCGCACATCTTTGAAACTTATGACATTTCGTCGAGATTTACTCGAATATAAAGCATCATTAATTACTAGTTTTGTCCCATTAGGAAGTATTATTTGAGCTTTTCCATATCCTTCTATTAGTGTAGTAGTTCCAGAGATTGTGGTGAAATCTGCTTTCACCATCTTCAACTCAGAAAAGTATTTTTTGTGCTTTAGGATAGTGTGAATTGTTCCACTATCTAGGAGGCATTGATATTTGAATCCATTTTCAAACTGATTCATATCTTCTTGATTATTAAGAGTAGAGCTGGTGCTAATAACGTGTTAAAACTTAGAGAGATAAGGAGGAAGTAGAATGAGTAAAAGTTTGAAGATAGAGATGTTTTTACTCATTGGTGTAGTTTTTACAATGGTGAACTTCTATATTTATAGGCAAGTTCATCCACAATTACATTGAATGCATGCACATTAGGGTAAATTCATTAATTACCTTTCACACTATATTCATTAATTACCTTTCACACTATATTTCAACAATATTTTATTATTTAGAATGATATTTTTCTTTTAAAGGTGATGCAAGGTGTTTCGGTGAGGGAGCCAAAATTTTTTTATAACAACATTGCAAGAAGGATTTTGAAAGTAGGTCAAAATTGTTTTGATTTTTAGATTTTTGATTTGTGTTGTTATTTTTGACAATAACACACTTGTAGATATTATAACTTAAACGTAAAGTTAAAAATAAACTGTGGGTCTAATATTTGTATAAAATTTAATTGATTTTAAAGATGAATTATGATCAACCTTCGCCAACATATAGTTCTGACTATAAACTTATAGCTACAATGTAGGCATTCTACATATGATATTAAGATGTCAATATAGCACTTTTTTGTATGATTTGTTATTTGTTAGTGAAATGAAAGGGTTTGGAAGTTTGATGAAGAATAAAATAGGTTAAAAAAGCACAAAAACAGAGCACATCACTAAGAAAAACAAACAAAAAATTATAAGGTACCTTAGATACCTTCCCTTTAACAATGGTTTACTTTCATCAATATATCAAACACATATGATGATAAACCTCACATAAGCCTTGAGAACAATCTGTCAAGGTAAAAGACCACACCTTTAATGGTGATCTCTTACAAATACATTAATACAACAAGAATGAACTCTAATGGACTCAACCCTAGTTGCCTCTTGTGTATTAGCCTCTCTACTCATTTTCTAATTCTATTTGAGCCCTTATATAGCTCACAATAAATTAGTGAAACCTTAGGACAGGTACCTTTGATGCCCAAGAAAAAGTTGCACAAAACAAAAATCGCGTCTGTTGGGGCTGATGTAGCCCACTTGAGTGAGCCATGCCCAACAGCTATTTCAATAGCCTTATATTTTTTGTCATTGCATCGGGCGAGCACTTTGCTTCTTTTTTTTTTTGCCTTGTCTCGTTCAAGGCACAAGCCACACACCATATAGTGCATTCTCTTGTCTTCAACAAAGCATCCTAAATGATCTCTAATGATTATTTCATCAAGTGATCCAAACTTTATCCTTCCATATCCCAATGCACACACATCATCACTTTCAAGTATGCAAGTTATGTAGTATGCAATTAGGTGAGCAAAGTCACCTCCAACACCATGAAAATTGACACTTACTCCAACAATTAGCTTAGCCATTCCTAAATTTAAGGACAATGAGTAATAACGATTTCAACTTGTGACCTTGAGATAATATGAGTTGATCAAAGAATGAATTTTTGGGGGTGAAGATTTTTGATTATCTACTCTCCATTTCCCATCATTCCTTTGTTTTTTTCTAATAATTCTTTGAAACAAAATTCTGTTGGCTTAAAAAAAAATCGCGTATATATTTTATTTTATACCTTGATCCCTAATACTACAATTGACATAATTCTTTCTTATTTATATGTCTTTTTAGAGACTTTAAATAAATAAATTCAGTTAAAATTAAATTTAATTAGTAAAAGAATTAAAGTATGTATAAAATAAAATAATATTATTCCATCTGTTTCATAGAGTGGTTATATTTTCTTTTTGCACAATTTTCAAAGCATAAATAGAATGTTAATATTTACAAATACAAATCATAAGAAATTATAAAAAAGTATATAAAAATTCTATATTTCAAAGACAATTCAATTAAAATTCCACATGAATATATATTACCTCATGCATACCTATAAAAATCTATGTTAATTTCACTTAGCTTGTAGAAATATTTTAAGCGAAAGTAATATAAAATATAGAAAACTTCACATACCATACAAAAGTCAATATACATCAAAAGTAAGTATAACAAAATTAATAAATCTCCTACCATACTTCTATGTTCTACGCAACGTTGTTACTTGTTAGTTGTTATTCCCTCCGTTCCTTAAAGAAGTTCCCATTTACCATTTTGGGTGTTCCATTTATTGTTCTCGTAAAGAATCTGAAAGGAGAGGTGTATACCTCACTCAAGGATCAAAGTATGAAGTTAATATGGATGTTTATATTATAAATGTGTAGGAATCAAATAATGTAAGTTAGTGATGAATAACAATAATAAAGAAATAATCAAGACAAAGATTTAAGGTGATTCACAATTCTTGGGCTACATCCATCATATAACCTAGGATTATTATTAATGTGTTCAAAGGAGACAACAAACTTGAAGGAATTACAATGGAGGTTTAATGTAAGAAGAGAGGAGCTAATTAAGAAGAATTACATAAGCTAGAAAGATGTTGTTAGACGATGAGACTTTTGGTGCACTTAACAAAGCCCTAGGACTAAGGTTTATATAGGAGAAATAAACATAAGAAGAGGGCAACAGCTAAGGAAGGCAATAGAAACAAGACAACATGCAGTAGCATACGGAAACAGCAGGGCCTACAGCCTGCTCGACCTAAGCCTGGTCGAGCTTTGGTTGAGCGGTGGTCGAGTGGCGTGGGTTAGTAGCTTCTGTTGCTTGACTTTCCTTTTGCATGTATCCCAATGGTCCCCTATGCTTCTTACACTTTGTACTTGGTCTGAATGCTTGCACTCCAAGCCTTCACAAGTCAAAGTTTACATTACTAATAGTACAATGTACTATTTATTTGATTCACATACAACCAATCACAAGTGTGTATTTGTGTCTTCTTCTACTTACACTAACTAATATGATTAATTTTCTTAATCATGTTTTTATTACTTGGTGAACATAAGTCACCAATAATACTTACAATCTCCACCTTGAATTGTGTTCTCCAAGTTTCAAAAAACATCACCCTCAAGATCATCCAACAACACCCACAAAAACATCTCAAGCTAGAAACATACTCAACAAAAAAAATAAACTTGTGCACCAAACATACAAAAGCACATGCTCTACAACGCTCTCGAAGGTTACAAAAGAGTATGATTAAATATCAACCAAGTCCATACAACCCATGTACTTGTTGAAGAATATTGGAATTACATTCTTGTCATAAAGAGAAGTATCATCATTACCATGCTTGGTTGATGTAGTGGTATCACAAATCGAACTAATTAAGGTTGAACCAAGTAGGTTATACAAGCCATCATCATCAATGGACCCTTTCATGAACAACTTAGGACCTTGCAAACCTTTATAACTCCACCTTAACCAATGAAGCTAAAACTTTATCCAAAGTATCAATGAAAATTAAGCGCCTATTCATGCTTGGAACATCAAGGACTCCGGTCAATGTTCTCACAACACCATCAAACATAATGATCCTAACATCACCAACACCAATATCGGACGACTAGCCTCATTGCCCATAGTGACTTTTCTTCCATCCACCTTTTGATAAGTTGAGAAGAAACTAGAGTTAGAAGTCATGTGGCTAGAACATCCCGAATCCAATACCCATGAATCATCACCCTTGTACTCACTAGTAACAACAAGAGCACCAACATCATATTCTTCCTCAACATAACTAGTCTAGGCGGAGCTAATTCATTTGGACTTGCAATCATCGGATTGTTTGGATTTTAATTTCCAACAATCTCTCTTAAGATGATGGCCTTTGTTTCTACAATAGTTGCAAGTCATACCTCTCTTGTTCTTACTTGACTCCTTAACAAGAAATGCATCACTAGACTTAATGGACAACTTGTGAGCAAATTGAGAATCCATAAGGTCCTTTTGTGTCAAGTTCTTTCTAACATCCTCACTATACAATGTGTCTCTACCATACAATAACTTCTCTCTAAAATGCTCATAAGAAGGGGGTAGAGAACATGATAAGAGAATGGACAAGTCTTCATCATCAAGTTAAACATCAATATTTTGTAAATACAAAATAATAAAGTAAAGCTCGTCAAATGAGGTTTCATAGGCTTACCTTCTTGCAATCAGAGATCATACAATCTACTCTTTAAGAGTAATCGGTTAGTAACACTCTTAGCCATGTAGAATGATTCCAACTTTCTTCCAAATCCCTTTAGAAGTCACCTCCTATATAACTTCCCTCAAAATTTCATTGGATAGGCAAAGTTGTACGGCGGATAAAGCTTTTGCATCTATCTCTTCCGACTTAGCCTCACTAACACCAATGGGCTTCCTCTTATCACCTTCAAGTGCATTATGAACGCAATTTTGAATCAATATTTCCTTCGTCTTTACTTGCCACAAAATGAAATTTGCGTTCCTATCAAACTTCTCAATGTCTAACTTCTGTTAACATTTTGGACTTCAAATGGCCACCACTAACACCTCAAATAACCTCAAATAAACCCTTGGCTCTGATAAGAATTGATAGGAGAGGTGTATACCTCACTCAAGGATAAAAGTATGAAGTTAATATGGATGTGTATGTTGTGTCAATGTGTAGGAATCAAATATTGCAAGTTAGTGATGGATAACAATAATTAAGAAATAATCAAGACAAAGATTTAAGGTGGCTAACTGATAATGGGGCTTTTATCGCCGTTTACTAACAGTCCAATTACACAAAGAATATTTATAAACACCTTAATGCTACTACAACGAGTGTAATGGTAAGTCGTTGATCGAACCTCAAGGATAAGGGATGCAAGATTCAAGACTTGGTGTATGGAGGTTATAGGGATTGTAGGTTGTTGAACTAAACTACTGACAATAATAATAAGGTTAGACTAAAAACGATAATAAGAAACCAAGAGATAAGCTAGGTCAAGGGAGACCGAACAACAATCAATCATGATACTCAAGATGACGAGAGGAAGTTGGTGACCCTACAAGTCACACAAACAACCTAGAATCGCCCTATGTCTCCTAAGGAGTGGCAGGACAAGATTCACATCGAATATCAATCAAGTAATAATCATCAATCTCAAACCCTAATCCTATAGAATGAAGAACAAGACCAATCATAGGGTTTCTCTAATCAAACCCTAAAAGAAACTACTCATACAAACTAGAAATAGCTAGAACAAAAGCATTAAACAAAGCCATTAATGTAGACAAGAAGAACTTGAATGTAAATAGCAAGAAAGAAATATGAAGTTCAATAGATAAAGCAATAACAATATTGAAGAATAAGGAAATCAATAAATGAAAGCAAAAAATCAATAACAGGTGCAAGGAGATCAAACAAAGCAAAACATGATGGTAGTAAATGACATAAAGCAATAAGGAGAAATCAAACTTACATAAACAAAGTGCTTGAATAAAATACCTAAATCCAAAATACAAAGCTTGACAGAAAGACTTAAATGTAGAGACTTGAATGTAAACAACACAATAAAAGAAAGCTTTAAATCTACCTAGGGCATGAATGAAATGATAGCAATAAAGATAATGTTCTAAGTTGAGGCGTAAGAGCTCTTAAAGTAGGTATAAGTGTATTACAGAAAATGGGGGTATTTATAGACAAAGAACAAAGTAGGAAAAAAGATTTAAAATAACCCCCAAAAATAGGCTATCGAATAAACGAAATCGCGCAGAAACTGGAGCCCATTTGACCAATGGACTCCTCATTCGATCGAATGGAATGTCATTCGGCATAATCAACAATATTTAAGCATAACTTGGAGTCTGGGAGTTCCATTCGCCCGAATTGCATAGGCCATTCGCCCGAATGGGATCCATTTGACCGAATGGAAGCTCATTCGTCCATTCTAGTGAATCTTGAGCCAAGCAATTGATCTTCAAGGAGCCATTCGACCGAATCATGAAGTCATTCAGCTGAATATAGGCTTGCTCTTTGTTTTACAACTTCTTTGAAGTATCCAAGGGCAAACTTTGCAGGGCCTTTAAGAAGGCCTTGGAATGTGTGCCAATGCTCCAATATGTGTGTGTAAAATGGGTTCGTAAACATGGTCTAAAACGAGCACATTATTCACCAATAATCCCATACAATATACTATTTGATTCCCATACAACCAATCACAAGTGTGTACTTGTGTTCTCTTCTACTTACACTAACTAATATGATTAATTTTTTTAATCATGTTTTGATTACTTGGTGAACATAAGTCACCAATAATCCTAACAAAATCTTTCCATTTATATCACAATATTTGGACAAAAATAACCTTGGTTATCCTCATTTTAATATTTTATTAATACTTATGGTCCCACATATTTTCCAGTAACTTTATTTTAACATTTTTATATTTCTTGTGGTCCCTTCGTGTTTTCCGTCTAACTTTATAAAAATATTTTTTATTAGTTATGGTCCCCATATTTTTTCCACTAACTTACTTTTAATATTATTTCAATGTTTATGGTCTCCAGTTTTCCTTAATCAAATTTATCATTCAATAAAATAATACATCCACTATCTAACAAATTCAATTTTTCTTAATTCCCGTGAACATTCCCTTTGGGAACTTCATTAAGGAACGCATGGAGTACTTATTTTTGATACATTAGTGGAAAAAACATCATTTGATGCGTGTCATTTGCTGCGGTTTTCCTTATACGCAGCATTAAATAGCAAAAAAAAAAAAGAAAAAACAATATATAATACAAATGCTGCGGTTTTCATGATGACCGCAGCAAATAAGCATTATTTGCTGCGATTTTATTAAGCATGCAGCAAATAAGTGCTTATCAAACAAAAAAAAAAAAGCATTATTTGCTGCGGTTTTAATGAAACCGCAGCAAATAAGTTATTAAAAAAATATATATAATTTGTTTTTAATTACTTATTTGTTGCGGGCTTTTTAGAACCGCAGCAAATAATGCTTACTTGCTGTAGTTTTTTAAGAAGCCCGCAGCAAATAGCCAGTTCAAAAAATATTAAAACGCGTTTTGACGTTCAATTGCTTAAAACCCTAAAATAACTTTCTTCAAAATCCTACGACGACGACTGTCTTCTTCTTCAAGCTTATGAATTTCAGAAAATTTCTTCAAAAACTCAAGAAAAATCTCTTCAAGTTTTTCAAATCATACGACTCCACTGTGTTTTCTCTTCATTTCGTTCATCATCTTCCAAACCCCACGACTTTGTTTAAGTTCTTCAAATTCATGTGTTGTTGAAATTTGTTGCTTCAATAACTGCTTGTTGCACGAATTTCCTTCTCCATCTTTGTTTAAGTTCTAAAACCCACCATTGTTGCTTTTCCTTCAAAAGCCACGAAATTATGGCTAGTTTTGTTCTTTTTCAAGTCTTGTGTTTTAATAAGGATTTAGTCTTTTTTTATACTAATTTTGATTTGTTTTTTTCATTGTAAACATAATCTTATTCAGGAAACAAAATTATCATATCTCATTATCATGGTATGTATTTTATATTTGAATGTGAATAATTTACTTATCTATGTACATGAATATTTGAATGTGAATAATTTTTATTAATTAGGATTTTTGGGGTGGATTGAATGTGAATAATTTACTTATGTATATATGTAGTTGTATATTTGAATGTGAATAATTACTTATGTATGTGGTATCAATGGTTCAATGGGTAGTTGTTCTTGTAAACGAAATCATGTAAGATTATAATCATGTAATTTAATTATATATCAATCTTTATTTGGTGATGATAATTTTTGCTGGTATTAAACCTGCTTTGCTTTATTTTGTGTGTGAAGTAGAAATTTGGAAGTAGGATAGTGGCTTTTGCTTATCAACAATCAGCTAAGAAACTGTAAAGATTTAAAGAACCTCAAAATGAAATGAGATTTATATACATTACTTATAAAATAATGTATTATTCATTTTCTATTTTTAGGATTAAGTTGGTATTCTAATGTACTTCTAGGATGTTAATTAATTATGTTTTTGGAATGGTTTAATGCTTATTTGTGTTTCGCTGGATTTGCAGATTGATAGTTTGCCATGTCGATGTTTATTTGAAGGACAAAAATTCTCAACTCGAATCCACTATTCACTTTTGATTTATTAGGACTTTAATTTGTATATGTACATATTATTATATTATATTATATATACGATCGAGAGTTTTCAAAGAGATTATTGGTGATTATCATTGGAGTAATTATTGTTTAGTACATTGTACATTATTGAATTATTTAATATTATTAAACAAAAAAAGCAAAAAAAAAAAAAATTTTTTTCCGTTTTATAGACACTTATTTGCTGCGGGCTTCTTAAAACCGCAGCAAATAATGCTTATTTGCTGCGGTTTTTTAAGAAGCCCGCAGCAAATAGTTAGTTTTTTTGCTGCGGTTCAAAACCGCAGCATTTAAATAGGTTATTTGCTGCTATCACTATTGCTATGGGCCAAAACCGCAGCATATTATGGCCCCAAACCGCAGCAAATAAGGTTTTTTCCACTAGTGATATTACCTATTGATATCATCACAATTACAATTAGGGCTGAACAAAGTTTGGTCTAAACTGCAAATCAAACCGGACTAAATCGAATTTTAATATTTGGTCTAATATAAGGTATAAACGGTTTGGTTTTTTTAGTTATTCGAAATAAAAACAAAGGTTCAACTTGTTTTATCAATGGTTTCGAATAACTATACAGACCAAACCGTTACGGTCTACGGTCTAAACAGTTTTGGTCTGTTATGCATATTGAGAAGAACGTTTTTGATAATATTTTCACTAAAAAACAAGCCTAATTTCGACTGCCTAAAACAGTCGAAATTTAGTTAGTATAGCTCTAGATCGACTGAATTCCGACTGTTTTTTTCAGTCCGAATAAATTGTTTGAAAAATATGAATATTCGAAATTTAGTCGGAATTTCGACTAACTTTTGGTTGGTAGGAAATTAGTCGGAATTATGACTGACCAAACTGGTAATAATGTAGTCAGAGATTCCGACTAATCACCTACTAAAATTTAGTCGCAATTTTCCGACTACCTTCTGGTAGGAGATTAGTCAGAACTTCTAAGAAAATCAAAGAATATTGGAGGAAATATAGTCTCTAATTTATAGTGCGCCATTGGGATTTCCTCATCTAACCTCTTCATATCAGTTGTAGAAATCTTTGGAGATGTTAGACTTCTAAAGAATGGACTAACTTCTGTTAGGGCTTCCCATACTTTGGCTGGCAACGATTTCCGAAATGCTATGGGAATTAATCGATCTATAAACACATGACAATCATGACTCTTCATCCCCGAAGATCTAATGTTTAGCCATGTTGATGTTCTTGGCTAAATTAGAAACATACCCATCATGAAATCTTAGAGTTTTAAGCCACTCTAAAACGACAACCATTTGTTAGATATGAAGTGTGTATAAGGCCTTAGGGACGGATGAACCCACTGGATGCAATTCGGATCGAATGCCGAGCTCAACTAAATCCTGACATGCCTTCAGATGATCCTTTGTTTTTCCTGGCACTCACATCAAGCTGTTGAAAATGTTATCAAAAAATTTATTCTCAACATGCATAGCATCCAAATTGTGACTGAGCATGTTTGTTCTCTAATACGGTAGATCCCAAAATATGCTTCTCTTCTTCCCTCCAACACAGTATTTGCTGATTCCTGCATTGTACTCAGATGCATCATCTTCAAATACCCATAAAAACCCAAAAACAATCCAAATCCTCTAGCAACTCATCTCCCATACGGATGTCGGGTCTATTATCTTTCTCAATAGCTCCATGACAATAATTTGTTTGATTTTTGCGGTATGGGTGCCTCCTTTCTAACAAACACCTATGTGAGTCGAAGCAATTGACTTTTCTACTGTGTCTTAAATATATGACTTTGGAATCATCCATATAGTACGGACAATCGTGCACGCCAGCTGTAATCCACCCCGACATCATTGAATAAGATGAAAAGTTGTTGATTGTCCACATCAACGCCGCCCGAAGCTGAAAGTTATCCCTCTTAGTTAGGCCAAATGTCTGGATCCCATCTTCCCACAGCAGGCTCAACTCGTGTATCAATGGCTGTAGGTACAGGTCAATCTTATGTTTTAGATTGCTAGGACCCGGGACGATCACCGTTAAAAACATTTACTGCTTTCTCATGCACATCAAGGGAGGAAGATTATATGGAGTTAAGATTACGGGCCAACATGAATATTGTTGACCAGTGCTGCCAAATGGGTTGAAACCATCTATACACAAACCTAGTCTCACATTTCTTTTCTCCCTAGCAAAATCCGGATGTGTCGCATTGAATGAGAACCATGCTTCACTATCTAAGGGGTGACACATCTCTCCATCTTCTGTATGGTGCTTCGCATGCCACCTCATGTGACTGGCAATAGTGGTAGAGGCATACAACGATTGTTACCTAGGACCGAGGGAAAAGTAGTGAAACTGCTTTTTAGGGGTCGTATCTGTTATCCATCAAGAAACCCCACAATCATCACATTGTGTTACTCGCTGTGGGACCCCAATATATCATACACCCATTAAGACAACAATCAATCCAAGAGCCGAAATCTGTTTCTTCGTATCATAAAAACCAAATGTCATTCAATTATCTTTCGGCAACACTTCCATTATCAATACACTGATTTCATCATAAAGTCTCTCATGAATATGAAAGTCCGTCTTTAGGTTCGCCATTCTTCCGATATCGACATCTGAGTATGAGTTTTATAACCTGGGTACATAGGGTAAGTTCACAGCTTTCAACATATCAAAGAAATGTCTCGATCGAGGGTTCGGATCTTCTTTAATATGTAGGGGCGATTGTGGTATATTAGTGACGACATCATCAGAATGAGGTAGAAAATGATGATGTGTATTAGGAAAATTACTCGCAGCTTCATCGTAAACCATTTGTGCATACGAATTTTGAACTGTGTTTTGCTGTTGATCTTCCGGAATCAACACAGTACTTGGTGCACCTTCAGATCTTTTATGAAGGTACCAATCGTAGAAGTTTTCAACAAACCCCTTTTTAAACAAATGATCTCTTACGAATTTTGAAGCAAACAACTTACGATTATCACACTATTTGATGGACATCTAAATATCTAATATTATAAACTCCTTAACAACTACGTTGATATGTCCAATTTGTTTCACTACGTAAGTCCATGCAAACAGTAGACAAAGTTTTTTTAATCTTTGTGGTCATTCTCTAATTTTCAATTGATTTGCATTTGACCTTATTCACAAATGACATTGGGTTTTTCTTGTTTGATGAGTTGTCAACCATTTAAACATTAAATCTCAAACATTTGTGTAGGAATACTCAAAATAACTATGGTTTTTTGGTCTCCAAATCACCACGTTTTCTCTAAAACAAAGTGGGGGAAATTGAAGTTATTAGTATGCAGGAAAGAAAAGAAAAAACAATTTATATACCTTCTTCATCTTCTTAAAAACCTCCATTTAAAGAAGCTTGGTACCTCATCAAAACTCAAAGGGAAGCTTTATAATAAATAGTTTAAGATCTTTTCCCCTACTAAAAACAGTAAGAACCGAGATTCAATTCTATTTTCTTCTTTGGTTCGAAAATCCCTAGTTAGGGTTTGAGGTTTTTGGGTAAACTCTTCAATATCTGGATGAATTCAAGCCATCTTTATCATCAATTTCAGTATGTTCAAGGGTTCTCTATTATCAATTTGGATAATTCAAATTTAAGCATCAACTTGAATTTAAGTTGAGCATATAGGTTCAATTAGTCATCCCTCACTTCTAACCTATGTAATACATCTACTTATATTTGTCACACATATTCTTATGTGTCATCACTAAATACTCCCAACCTAGCATTTTTTATTTGTTCAATTATACCGCCCTAGATTCGTAAATGTATATTTTATCCTACATTATAATATATATTTAACTTTAATAAAAAAATATAATCAACTGAGATAAACACGACACCAATACATCTATTTTGTCAGCTTTAGGTGATATGACCTGCTAAAAGACCGTTAACATAATGACCTTTGAGTTTCAATAAAATTTATTAATTAAACTTAATTTACTTAATTACTCCAATTAAACTCCTATTTTCTAACCTCTCTTTACCCCCTCCCTAATCACCACTATTCCACCACCCAACCTCTCTTTACCCCTCTCCAATTAATACCACCACTATTACCACCAATTCCCACCGAAATCCGCCAAAATTCTAGCAACAAAATATTTGAGCATAAAAAATACATGAAAAATCTTAGGTTTGTGAGCAATGAGAAGAACCTAACTCAAATCTCCTCAAAACATACTTATATAAGCCAAGAGAAGAACCCAACTCTACTTTCTCCCATTCTCATTACTGTAGGAATATAGATGCGTAAAGCGAAATTGCAAGAAACTATTTCTTAACATCTAGACAAAATCGCATAATATGAATTATCAAAGTTGAAGAATATCATACCCTCGATGGGTGAATTCCACGTAGTACGACCGGGTATGGAATATCACCAAATGAGATTAAAACGTCAAGTGTCGTTCCTCTAGTATTGGTCCACAAGCCCCAATTGGAATACCACACATGCTAGTACAGAATAAGAAAGACTTATCTTATTACTTTTTAGATAGAGAAGTGTAGAGAATTAGGCACTTTCTTTTGTGCAAAAAGATAAGCAAAAGCTCATACTTATACTCATAATACATGAACCTTTCACGTCACATATAGAGGTTAGATGTGTCAATAACCTTTAATAAACATGTATTAGTTTAGTGTTTTAATTCTCAATTAAAACCAACCATAATGCTTAGCACTTAGTATTTCAAAGAGTATCTTATGATATATGTACTATATTATCCAATCGGTATCTTATATGTGTGATCACATAGGACCTGGTTATAATAGCAGTATATTAATCTAATTCTTATACAGATCAAAGTTGGTTTCTAGCAAAACATTATGATCACCCAAAATAATCGAATGATAATCTTCATATTTTTTCTATTTATATTTTAGTAGTTACGCTTGATTATAAGGACACTTATTTCCTTCAAATCTCCTACTTGTCCTAAAACAAGTGTGTAAACTAAAATTCCTTAAGTCACTTAATGTCAAAATTTGATAGCATAGTGACGACTCACGTCGCTCATATTAATGTTCAAATTTATTTCTTGAAATTTGAGTTTAAACTTTCGAAATAGATGATAAACTCTTTAATCCATTTGAGCACGACCATGCTTTTTCAGTTCTAACTCTGCAAGAAGCTAAAGACAAATTCTTATAATAGGAGGACTTATCCCGTATTGTATAACCAAAACTCCTACTTAACTTTTAGCAAAAATGAGCAATCCCTTTATAGCCTCATTTTACGACACGACAATTATGAATCTTAGAGAAATATCTCTACCCTTGAGGCTATCCCAAATGATGCTTCATGGTTTGCTATCATACGCGTTTTCTAGATCGATGAACACCATATGTAGATCCTTCTTTCGCTCCCTATACTTTTCCATCAGTCTCCTCAAAATGCGAATGGCCTCGATCGTTGCTCTTCTCGGCATGAAGCCAAATTGGTATTCTCTAATCATAGTCTCTTGTCTAATCCTCTTCTCAATTACTCTTTCCCACAATTTCATTGTGTGTGTCATGTTGAAATTGGGTTAAGTCAATTGGATGTATCGTGTTATTTTGAGACGAATTATGTCGGATACCTACCAGGTTAAAGTCGAATTCAGGCTCATAACAAGTTAGTTTGTTAACCACATCTTTCAGTTTATATCTTGTATAAGGCGGGTATATAGGTCAATAACGTATACTATATATGTAATTATTTTATATTGGGTCACAAGTCATCATCATGACGGGTTCTAGTCGATTATGATTCACCATAGCTTGGGTCAACCTACGTGTCAAATCCATGTCGATATCGAACGTTTATGTGGGTCGAATCAACTTTCTACAACCCAACATATATAGAATAATATTCACAAAATCACATATATATTTAATTAAAAATTCATCTTATATACTCCCAAAACATTAGTTACTTATGATAATAAAATGAATTCTAACATAAATGCATTAAGTAAATAATAATACCAATAATATTATATTTTAATGTGTGATTTGTTAATAGATTCCAAATTAATTGCTACTTTTGGTAATATAATTAATGGTTATATAAATTATAATTTATTTTTCTTAAATTTATTAGTAGTTGAAATTGATATATATCCTTATTAATGAATGTCTGGTGGGTGTTCTCAAACGAAATCTATGTTTTTATTATAGCGAGGACATTTATAAAATTTATAGTTTTGTGAAGTAAAAGGAGGAAAGAAGAAAGTAAAACTTATTTAAGAGGCCACGTGGCACATGAAATCTTAGATTAACAATTAAACTATACAAATATATTATTATCTAGTATGGAAACTCAAATAGATGAATTTATTAGTGTGGAATATAATATATAAAAATATAACTTCAAAAAATAATGCAAGAATATATTATTGTAATTAAGTTTATTGAATACATGATTTTTAAAACAAAAATTAAATACTGATGGTTTAAAAAATTATTTATCGAATAAATGACTTTTTCATTCAATTAAATGAATCAATTAATTCGAGGTTAGGCATATAGAATTGCTATAATAAATTATAGGGATATTCTATAATATATAAAAATATAACTTTAAAGAATAATGCAAGAATATATTATTGTAATTAAGTTTATTGAATACGTGATTTTTAAAACAAAAATTAAATACTGATGGTTTAAAAAATTATTTATTGAATAAATGAGTTTTTCATTCAATTAAATGAATCAATTAATTCGAGGTTAGGCATATAGAATTGCTATAATAAATTATAGGGATATTCTATATAGTAAGCATCAACTATGGAAAAAGGTGAGTGGTAGCAATTCTTAAAATATTTTCTACAAAATAGCACTCAAATTTTGGAAAATTAAATATAGTAACATATGGAGGTAAAAACGTTTAATTTCTATTGAGTTTTAGTAAAAGTCATAAATGCCCTTGATAAATCCCTAATTTTTTCCACAAAGTAGTAGTCAACTCTTGGAAAATTAACAATAGTTTAATTTCCATTAAGTTTAATTTCCATTAAGTTGGGCTTTACATTTCGAATTTATTATGGGCATTTATTACTTTTACCAAAGCTTAACGGAAATTAAATGTTTTTACCTCCATAATGTTATTGTAGTTAATTTTCTAATAGTTGAGTGTTATTTTGTAGAAATTTTTTTAAGAAATTGCTATCACTCGCCTTTTGCAATAGTTGGTGCTTACCATATAGAATATCTCTAAATCATATAAATAATTTACGTAATTTAGCTCCAATTTACCAAAATCAAATTCTAAATCTATTTGGAAGACAGTACCGTGGTGCATGTTATTTGCTGACGATATCGTATTGGTAGCAGAAATTAAAGAGGAAGCTAATAATAAATTGGAAGAGTGGAGGAAAGTTTAAGAGGGTAAAGGGTTGCGCATAATTCGTACGAAGACAAAATATTTACGATGCGACTTAAGTGGGACATTGCCGATCGGGGAGCCAGAGGTGTCCATCAGTGAAGAAGTTGTTACAATTATGACCAAGTACAGGTATTTGGGATCGATTATTCAGAGTAATGAGCATATTGACGGAGATGTTACTCGAATACAAGTGAGGTTGGCTCAAGTGGCGAGCAGCCACTGCGGTGCTATGTGATACTCCCTCCGTTCTTTTTTGATCTTCCACTTTAGATTTTTCGCACATATTAAGGAAGATAGAATCTTTGGGTTGTAGTTGGTATTAATTTAATTAAATAGTAGTGTGAAGTAATGATTGTATTGGAAGTATGAGGTTGTAGTGGGTATTATTTTAATAAAATAGTAGTGTGAAGTAATGATTGTATTGGAAGTATGAGGTTGTAGTGAGTATTATTTTAATTAAATAGTAGTGTGAAGTAATGATTGTTTTAAAAGTATGAGAGAGAAAATAATTATAAATAAAAGAAAAGGGTACATTAAAAGAAAACGGGGGGTTTTAAGGGGTAAAAGTGGGATAAAAAACTTTCTACAAATATAAAGTATTCTAAAGTGGAAGAACTTATGAAACTACCCGTTATAGTAAGGTAGAAGAACTTAAAAGAATGGAGGGAGTAGTAAGTTTCCAAGTAAGTTAAAAGGTAAATTTTACCAAGTGCCAATCAGACCTGCTTTGTTGTATAGGACAACATGTTGGCCAGTAAAGAAAAATTTTGAACATAAAATGGAAGTTATAGAAATGCGCATGCTGAGGTGGATGTGCGGTCACACATTAATAGACAGAATTAGGAACCATGAGTTTAGAGAGAAACTAAGGGTTGCCACTATTTTTGCAAAGATGCGCGGAAAAAGATTAAGATGATTTGAACATGTGCAAAGAAAGACTTTTGACGGTTCCATGAGGAGGATAGAAAGCATCATATTAGAGGGTAAGAGAAGATGAGGAAGACCTAAAAGAACTTGGGAGGAAAAGATAAAAGTTGACTTGCACGAGTTACACCTCTCTAAGGACCTGGCCAAGTATAGGAGTAGTTGTTCCTGTATCATTTTGAGAAACAATTAATTACGATCTTAATCCTCTGATTTAAGATTAATCACAGGATTAATGCAGGTGTAGAAGCCTGTCTTTGCTGTCTTGCCAAAGTATGCAATAAAATCACTCCTGAAGATGCCAACTCCTTTAAAACAAACAAGGGGTTAGTAATTGATCAACACAAATCGCCTAATAGGTCCTTCCAAGAGCACTAAAGCTATTAGGTGGATCACTACTTAGGACTTATTTTGATGTAAGATCTTTATGGAAAAATGATTGTTGAAATTATTCTTTAACCTGGCAAATTGTCTTTAGGTTGTCTATTGAAGACAAATGTGAGTATTTGAAAAGAAATTGTAATAAATTGTCTTGTAATTAGAGATTTCTTTCAAGTGCAATTTTTTGAAGTAGAAATTAATTATTTCATTTATGTGTCCAGTAAAAACCTTATGCAAGTTAGTTTTCTTTTAAAAAATTATAAAAAGTGATTCACAAAATTCTTCACATATTTTTTTAATAGTAATATTCAAAGATCCAAAAAAAATATAAAACGAGATTCTCAATGTAACTGGTAATATATGATTACGATATCAATATCAATGTACTACTATGTGTGACCAACCGACCCAAAGAATACATAATTCTTCACATCAATATTCCTAACACTTAAGTTTAGAAAAAAAAAAAAAAATAGTTAATTATCCTTAAAGAATAAATTATATATCATACCCTCTCATTATAAGATATATTTATATAAGCATAAATTCAAAAATGTGAATTTTTATATTAAAATAGATATTTTAATAGATGTAAATAAACTATTTATTTTAATTTAAAATTGTTTTATGGTAAGATCAACAAACATGAAAATTTGTGAAGAGTGGGTGCAAAGTATACAACAAGAATAACATGTCTAATAGTCTGCCTTCTGAGATATCTTCTTTCCGAAAGATTTCTTTTAAGCCCAACTCATTCAAATTTAATGCCTACTTACTGTATCATTAATGCCTTTTTATACTATTCTTAATGCTTATTTAAAATATCTTTAATGTCTACTTACTTACGCTAATCTTAAATGCCTACTTACAATATGTCATTATCCTTAATGTCTGCTTACATTATCCTTAATATCTACTGCAATCTTAATGCCTATTATAATATTTTTAATCCCCAGGGAATTTATTTTACTCTAAGGATCGACCCAATTCGTGATTGTCTAATTGTCCAAGAGTTAAATCCTCGTCAACAAGTAGGCATGGCCACGGTCCGGGTTGGTCCGGTTCCGTTCCCGTTCCGGTTCCGGTTCGATTTGGAACCTATCGCGACCGGTTTCGGTTCCGGGCGGTTCCAAACGGTTCCTTGGCGGTTCATGAGGCGGTTCCGGCGGTTCCAACTCACGGGACGGGCGGGTCGGACTATCGGTTCCATTTTTTTTTTCCTTTAAATATTTATATAATAAAAAAATACTATAATATTGCGGACTTATCTTTGATGATTACTTGATTATTAGCGAAATTCATTGCTTGTCAAGTTGTCATCGTTATTAAAATATATACTAAAAAAATGAAAAAAATAAATTAATAAAAAACGAATCAATGATAATGTCGATAAAGATGATTAATAAAAAAAGAGGGAGAAAATGGACTTGAACCTAGTAACCAAAGGAATACTAAGCTGCCTACGTATCCCGAAGGAATCAAAGCCCACGTAGTTCTTTGTCATACCTTTTATTTATAGTTGTTGAATGTTGATTTATCGTTGTCCGATTGATCCTATTCGTCTTCGTCATCATCATCTGGTTGGTTAGATGCTTCCGCTGACTCTCCTCCTGACGATGATGCAGATGTATCCATCATCATCCATGGATCATCATCGTCGTCTTGATCATCATCATTCCTTTGTCCTTGTGTTCGAATCTCCGCTTGATTCCAATCTTTCTTGCAAACACATATTTGAATACTATGTGGAGCAAGACGAGATCTCTTTTCGTCCAAAACTTTTCTACCTGCAATAAAAGCAGACTTCGACGCAATTGTTGACGCAGGAATTGCAAGGATATCCTTTGCAATTCTCGATAAAATGGGAAATTTTACAGATTTTTCTTTCCACCACTCTAAAATATTATAGCTACCTTGGTCTATTTCAAAGTGGTGTTTAAGATAACTATCTAATTCTAAATATGAGGTGGAGGGTGAAGAAGAAGATGATCCTACAAAACTATCATCTTGACTCATTATATTAGCTATTACCGAATTATGATAAGAGGGACGTGCCGAAACGCTAGCACGCCTAGACGTATCGCGTTTTGAGTTATATACACTAGCGTAATAATCATAGAGTTCTGCTAAATATTTTTTACATGTTCCAACATAATTATGTACATCAGTAGGCGGGCGATCTAACGATTGGTAGTAAAATCCTATTACTTTAGTAAGGACTTCAGTTTTAAAACATGGGTCTAAAATGGTTGCAATTCTATAAATATAAGGAAAATTGGTAAAATATGTCTTCCATTTTTCCATCATATCTGCAAGAATCGGCTTCAAATATGGGTTAGTATCATCATACTTATGTTTAAGGAGATGATAAAAAATAGTAATACACTCACTTATTACTAAATGAACGTTCGGTTCATAAACATATGAAAAAATCTTAGTTGCGTGGTCATACGCTTCTAATATATTATGTACACCTATAGCTAATTCCCAATTGTCATCAGCTATATAGCTATCTGTACACTCACTATACAGTTGTGTTATAACTGGACGATAAACAATCGCCTTTCTTAATAAATCGTTGGTTGAGCCCCAACGTGTAGGAGTATCTAATGACCAATACACTTTTTTTAGTTGATATTGGTCACATAATTGTTTATATCGTCTCTTTATCTTTCCAATCCTAAGCCACTTCACTATATCTCTAATTGGTTCTAATAAATTGCTTAATTGTTTTATACCTGCTTGGCAAGATAAGTTAACTATATGCGCACAACAACGTATGTGTAATAAGCTACCCCCAAGGATAAAACTAAAAGCAGGTTCGTTATACAAAAGTTCTATACATTTAATGTTAGCAGTTGCATTATCAGTAAAACAACAAAATATCTTATCTAATAAGTTCCATTCTCTACATATCTCTACTAATCTATATTTTATGTTTTCACGGGTATGTCTTTCTGGCATTGTCTCAAAAGCAATTATTCTTTTTTGAATAATCCAATTTTGATCTATCCAATGTGCTGTTACACACATATAAGATTCTAAATGTGGGGGAGCAGATCAAATGTCAGTTGTTATGCTAACCCTACCATTAAAAGATTTAAACATTTCAACTAATTCATAGCGCATTGATTCATATAATTTAATTGTGCGTCTTTTAAGAGTGCTCCTAGGGATTGCTCTATATTGTGGTTGCAAAGTTTTTCTAGCGAAACGCTCGTGTGCCCTACTTTCACCGTGGTTAAAAGGCAATTCATCACAAATTACATACTTAGAAAATTCATCAATCATATCATTACGATTATATCTAAATGGCATACATGTGCTGGGAATGTCCCACTGTGTCTGTCGGCTTCCACTTGTGGTCTCGCTGCCGCTTGCTGCATGAGTTTCTTTTGTGATTCCATGCTTCTTTGCCAAATGTTTGTAAAAAGATCCCGTACCACCACCTAACACGTATTCACAAAACACAATAAATAAATTTTTAGAAAATATGAATATATAATGTATGTATAAAAAACTTAAAAAGTATTTACCTCTGGAGAAATTGTATGAAACTAAGGGCTTTACTCCTTGACTTTCACAAATTTGACAAGTGCATAAGAAAATATCTGGATTTTCGGTTGGTTCTTTTGTGAAATACGACCACACATGCGAAACAGCTCTACCACTAGGAGGTGGCGTTGCCGGAAAAGGTTGTCTTACTGGTTCATCTTCATCTAAATAAATAATTTAAAATTATAAAACTATAATTAAATAAATAAATAATTTAAAATTTAATTAATTTGAAGAATAAAATTATAAAACTAACCGATAGTTTGGAAATTGACTCGTTTACCACGAGCTTGTCTTTGTTGTTGTTGTTCTCCTTGTTCTTCATGTGATCTTGTTGATGACTGTCGAGATATATGTATCCCAATAGGGGTCGTTGGTTCCTCTTCTTGTTCTTCTTCTTCATTAATTTGTATTTCTCTTTCCACTTCTTCTGCATAATTATGTAATTCTGGGTCGTACCCTTCTGGATAATTTGGTTCATAATTATAATTACTAATAGAAGGTGTTGTTGATACCGACGAAGTAGAAGTGACCTTTCTTTTGGAGGAGCTGGAACCTCCCAATGATTTTGCCACTTTAGTAACTTTTTTTTGAGGCTTTTTTCAAAAATGAAGACATGATTGATAATATTGAAATAATAATAGAATTAAGAAATAAATAAATAATTAATAGACTAATTATGTAATTAACTAATTAAGATATAATTAAAAGACTAATTATGTAATTAAGAGAATAATTGCGTAATAAAAGAATTAAGTGGAGAGAGTAAGTAGAGAGAGTAGGAGAAGAGATGAGTTGTGAATGAAAATGATTGAAAGTGGTGGGTATTTATAAAAAAAATTGCAACGGCTAGTTTTTCACGGTTCCGGTTCCATGGAACCGGTGGGCCGGTTCACCCGGACCGGTCCCGGTTCCGGTTCCATGGAACCGTTGGACCGTTTCAACCGGACCGGTCCCGGTTCCGGTTCCATGGAACCGTTGGACCGGTTCACCCGGACCGGTTCCTGTTCCAAACCGCGGTTTTTAGGTCTGGTTCATGAAGTTTTTTTCCGGCGGTTTCACGGTTCCGCGGTTCGGGCCGGTTCGGAACCTGTCGCAAATGGTTCCGGTTCCGGATTCGGTTCCGGGTAACCCGTCCCGTGGCCATGCCTATTAACAAGCTATTCTTAAGCAATTGTAAAATGTAAACTTGTCATACAAACCAAATTTCCCTCTTAAAAAAATACTAACATTTTTAACACATTTAAAAGAAAAAAACAAATTCTATGCCCCATTTAAAAAGTAATAAGTATATTCTCATTTCTTTTATTTATTATTTATATTTATTTTTCTTGAAATAGGAGTAGTATTTTATTAGTTATTTCATTCATATAAAACGTTTTACTCCAATTTATTTTTCTCTTCACAACAAAAATATTAAAGAAAAAAGGAAAACCCACAAACTTCTCCCACAGCAAACAAACAAAAACTCAAACACCCCTCAATTCCATTCATTCTTCTTTACCAAACTACAACATTAACACATAATAATGTATACTTTTTTAAAAATTAATACAAAGATCAGGTAATTTTTCTTTTAAATTTGAGTTGTTATTCTTTTAATTATCCTTCTTTATGTTTTTTTTATTCAATTAATCATCTTTCTAATTTTGTTTGTTTAGTTTTATACATTTATATTATTTACATTATTTAGATTATTACTAATTGTAACAATGATTTGTGTCAACTACTATTAACGTTCTTGAAAGCAAGAAACATGGGAAAGGACAGCAAGACGAGGGAGAGGGAAGGAGATGCAGAAGGCAGAAGAAGAAGAGAAGAAGAACAGAAGAGAATAGGGATGATTGAGAGACAGTGAGTAGAAGAAAACAAATGTTGTATCTTTGTTTCATGAAAATCAGGAATACAAGACTAAGGGGGTATATATAATTTAGTTGTAACTAATTTTCCCGACAAAGACTCTAACAAACTAACATATTAACTAATTAATCAATGTTCTTAATAGCTCATATACCTATCACGTGACACAAGCCTAATTTCCCATTACACTAATGCTATTGGATTTTCTGGGTTTTTTAGCTTATATTTGTTTGATCGAAGATTAAGGATTTCTGTTAGTAGTTTTACTTTATTCTTGATTTGCTTCAATCTGTTTTTAAGAACTTTTGATTCTTTTGTTTATTAATGCTACGTATAGTAATGATTGTTTCTTTTTTAAAATAAATAAATACATATATATAATTCATTGTGATCTTTTTCAGGTTTCACTTCTAAATTAATTTATTTATTTGAGTTTTAATGTTGAACCGTTAAGAAAAAAGGATTATTTTTGGAAATTGCCAACTCATAATCTTTGTTGTAATATTTTTATATTGATTCCACTTATATGTGTTACATCTTCTCACTATTGTTTTGCATTTAAGTTTCCTTGCACAATTGAAATATATAGAAGCATATATTTCCTGTCATGAACTTCAATATGAATTTAAATTTTTTTAGTTGATTCAATAATATCCCTATAATATCAATTTAATATTGATTCCATTTATATATTTTACATCTTGTTAATATTGTAAGTTTTCTTGTTAATCTGATTTTAGTAATTGAATCTCTATTGATCTTATCTTTTGATGCTGAAATTTGGTCATCCAAATATAACAGGTCTTTGTGATTGGATTTTAAGTGTAGAAAAGGCTTGATTTAATGAGCTTCAAAAAAGGTGCTAAAGTGGAGGTATTGACCCGAAATGAGGTACCATCAGGATTTTGGCGTTGTGCCGAGATAATTGATGGCAATGGCCGCATCTACGTTGTTAAGTATGATGGAGATATGGAGCTTTGGGGGAAACCAATTGTTGAAAGAGTGCCTGGAAGTCAATAAGGCCTTGCCCTCCTCCAGTCGACTTGTTACAACATTGGATAGCTGGGGATGTGATTGAGGTTTTCCATAACTTTTCATGGAAAATAGCCACAATTTTGGAGGTGTTAGGATGCAATTATCTCTGGGTTGTCGAACTTACAGTGAATAAGTTTAATGCTAAAGCAAGGCTTTGCTGGCAGGATGGCCAATGGACTGTGATTGGAAAGGTATATTATGCTAACACATTGTTCATTGATATATTAATCGTATGTTTTTTGAGTCTATGTTACTTGGAATCGGGTACTGATGTCGGATATTGGTACGTGCTCAAGTGTCGAATACGTGTAAACATTCAATTTTACTCCAAAGTTGAAGTGTGTAAGTGCCATACCAATATCCGAGCATCAAGAATCAGACACGGGTACGAAAAACAACATGAAGAGTCCGAGTAACGTAGGTTTGAGTTTATTGACGTAGCTGGTATTTAGCATTTTAGCTTGCTTCCTCTAGATCTTTGTGTAATTGTTCTTTAGCCTGAATGATTTCAGATCTTTTCACCATTGTTTTATTCGATGTTGTGTTGGTTTGTCATTGAGACAACTAGATTAAGCATTAAACAATTTGATGTTTTCCTATAAATTTATTTTTCTTTGAGGGAGAGGGTGCTTCATATGAGAGTCACAACTGAATTACATAAAAAAGGAGGAATGCTTACAATACTTCTAACAGAAACTGGGGTTCCTGTACTTTCTGAGTTGTCTTTTCTGTATTCTTTGCAAGTGTTTGGTATGCTTTGTGTCATGTACCTTAATAGAATAATTTCCTTATCAATGTTTTTTATTTATATGCAGTCTTCCAACAAAGTTGATGAGCCGAGGTTTAGGTTTCCATCGTCTCGTCAGGATCATAGTCAGTTGAAGAAAGTTTGTGCAAATGTGAGTAGACATGTGAAAGGTTTCTATATTGGCACTAGGAATATCAATAATGTTCAGTAACATGCGAGTCCTCCTAGAAAATTGTAAAGGAAGGAATCTTATTTCAATCTGCAGATTGAAGCTTACACAAGGCCCAAGCGGAAAACTAGATTGGAAAAAAGAGAGAGCGCGTGACATCATTTCAATGATATGCAGGAACCCCTATTACCTGAAAAGGTAGAAGATGTTGCTTCCTCACACAAAATGCTGCATGAAAAATTGTTGCTATCTTTTTATCAAATATTAGATTTACACCCTACTAATTCGATTCTCACACGCTAGTTTTATTGAACGAATTAATAAGAATTTAACTAAAATTTACCCTTAAGCAACGTTGATCCTAATCTCACACGCTAGTTTTATTGATTAGTCCAACAAAGCATGTTTAATTTAGGGTTATTAGCGCAATTTAATCACTTTAATCCTAATTTCATAGACACTTTTAATAATCTGATCATACTTGAATCGTAGGTTCAAACCTTAACCTTAGAAAATGGATCTACTAACTATTCATGGTGAAAGTATTGAATACAAACCCTATGATGATACTGAACATGAATAAGTATGATAATAATGACAATTGCAAGAGAAGCAATAATTAAATGCCAAAGAACACAACGATTGAATTAAAGAGCAATAAACGAGGAACAAAACTAATTATTATTAAAGGGTGATTAATGATAATAACAAAATTTCCCTAATGCAAGATTAAACTAATATGATAGATTTAAAGCAAAGGAAATTTATACTAAAATAAACTTACAATGCTTCAAGGAATGATTAGTGGTAGACTTATTGAAGAACTAAAGTTAAAGGATGAATTCAAAAGCAAAAATAATAAGAATGGAGTAAAAGTAGTCTAAGAGATGATGGAAAATGAGATGAAACCCTAATCAGTTTTTAGGGCCTATTTATATCACTAAGGAAAATTAACCTAAAGTTTAATGAAAAACTGCCGCAAAAAGTCACGTGCTGCTGAATTGACCATCCGTCGAGTCGGCTACCATGAACTTGAGACAACCGCCGAGTCAGCTTAAACTATTGAAAAAAACACATTTTGTCAGCACTCACCGCCGAATCGGCTGTCATCCTATCATCCCCAAAGCCGACATGGTGGGCACTTATTCTCATTGAAGCCGAGTCGGCTTTTGCCACTGGAATTCATTGTTCTTTTCTTTGATATCCGCCTAGTCATTGAGGTCTTTGAGCACTCCTCAGCCGACTCAGCTTTTAGCTCTAGAGACGAAATGTGCTTGCAAAACTTAATATTTCGATCTTTACTTCGAAAGGTTTAATGAATTCAAGGGCTTGATCCTTTCTTGATGTCCTGTAAACATTATTAGCCATAAAATCCACAAGAATAACTCAAATTTGTCATAATTAACTCATTTTCCCACAAATTGGCCATCGAATATCAGTTGGAGCAAATAAGTTAAAAATGACCCTAAAACACCACTAATCAGCCAAAAAAGAGCATATAAATGATCACAATAAGTGCAACTAATTGCACTTATCAAAATCCCCCATGCTTAATTTTTGCTAGTCCTCAACAATGGGATGCATTGGGCATTAAACTTGGGCAAATTTCTGACTCTTTGACAATGTTCACACATCTTAACATATGCCTACACATGTCTAAAAAGAGTGGGCCAATAGAATCTACATTGCAAAATCTTAGTAGAGGTCGTAGAAGAGGCAGCATGTCCACCGCAAGGTAGATCATCAAAATGCCTAATGATAGAATGTACCTCCACTTTAGGTATGCAACGGCGGAGAATGTCATCTGCACATGCCCTGAACCACATCAGGTCATTTAAAAAGTAGTAGTGGATGTTATGGTAGAAATTCTTCTTTTGGTATGCATTCAACCCAGAGGGTTGCACACCACTAGCTAGGTAGTTCGCTATCTCGGCGAACCAAGGAGACTCATCAGAATCTGCGAGAACCATCAGCTGATCATCAGGAAAGGAATCATCATTGGAGGAATAAAATCCAACACAAGTTTGGAAAGATGATCATCCACTGAATTCTTTGCTCCCTTCATATCAACAATCTGCAAATCAAATTCTTGGAGGAATAAAATCCATAAGATTAGTCGGGCTTTAGCATCCTTCTTATTAAAAAGAAATTTAAGAGCAGAGTGGTCAGTATAAACAATAATCTTAGATCCTATGTGATAAGATCTAAACTTCTCTAAAGCATAAACCACTGCTAGGAGCTCTTTCTTGCTGGTGGTATAATTTACTTGTGCCTCATTACAGGTCTTACTTTCATAGCATATGCCATGCAACTTATCATCCTTACGCTACCCTAACACTAGCCCTACAGCATAGTCACTAGCATCACACATCAACTCGAAGGGCAGGTTCCAATCGGGAGGTTGGATCACTAGTGTAGATATAAGTGTCATTTTTAATTTCTCAAAAGCAGCCAAACAATCATCTGAAAACACAAAGGGTATATCATTAGCCAAAAGCTCAGTCAAAGGTTGTGCAATCTTAGAAAAGTCCGGTATGAACCTCCTATAAAAACTTGCATGCCCAAGAAAACTACGAATTCCCTTCACAATCATTGGAGGGGGTAGATTATCGATAACCTCGACTTTATCCTTATCAAACTCAATACCTCTACTAGACACCAAATAACCCAAGACTATACCTTGTTGTACCGTAAAATGACACTTTTCCTAGTTCAGAACCAAGTTCTTCCTCGCATCTAGCAAGTACTTTCTCCAGATTGGCTAAGCAATCATCGAAAGAATTTCCATACACGGAGAAGTCGTCCATAAAAACTTTCATGCAATGCTCAATATACTAAGCAAATATGCTTTTCATGTAGCGCTGGAAGGTAGCGAGAGGATTAGATAATCTAAATGGCATCCTCCGATACGCTAAGATACCATAGGGACATGTAAAGGTAGTCATCTCCCTATCATCCGAATGAACAGGAATCTGAAAGAATCTCGAGTATCCATCCAAAACGGGAGTGTATTGCCAACCTTTCCAGCATTTGGTCTATGAACGGAATAGGGTGGTGGTCTTTTTGGGTGGCTTTGTTCAACTTCCTATAATCAATACACACACGCCACCTTGTGACTGTTCAAGTTGGGGTCAATTCATTTTTCTCATTTTCAAGAACAGTCACACATCTCTTTTTAGGGACAACCTGTACTAGGGATACCCACTTACTATCAGAGATAGGGTAGATAATCCTAGCATTTAGCAACTTAAGAACTTCCTTCTTCACAACCTCCTTCATATTGGGATTGAGTCTCCTCTGTACCTCTATAGAAGAAGTGTCATCAGGTTCCACATTAATACGGTGTGTGAAAATAGATGGATTGATACCTTTAATATCGTCAATTTTGTACCCGATGGCTTTTCGATGCTTTTTAACCAAGTTGACCAATCGGTCCACATCACTTCTATTGAGTTCACTACCAACAATAATAGGGTATGTAGAATCATCACCAAGAAAAACATACTCCAAATTAGTGGGAAGAGGTTTCACTTCTACCTGAATAGGTGTGGAAGTCTCCTTCAATTCCTTCTTTTCTTACTCAAACTCAACAACTTACAAAACATCATTAGATAAAACACAATGATGGTCATCAACTTGATCCTCTAAAGGATCCTCCCAACCTATTATCTCTACAGGACCACCCCCAACTCTTTCAAGAAAGGATTGTAGGGCATCAATCTCATGGGCTCTATCAAAATCAGTGAACACATCATTAGCAAATTTAAGCTGATATATAGACTCACTAGGGATTGGCGACTTCAAAGCATCCTGTATAGCAAATTCAACTCTGTCTTTCCCCACACTCATCACCAACTTACCCTTAGCTACATCAATCAAGGTGCTAGCTGTCGCTAGGCAAGATCTACCTAGAATGATGGGTATCTTAGCATCCTAGGATATGTCCATAATGACAAAGTGACAAGGTACAGTTAGCTTGCCTACTCTCAGGTCAACATCATACAAAATACCTTTAGGATAGACAATGTGGCAATCAACAAGCTACAAAGTCATCCTAGTAGGGGCAATTCATTAACATGCCTAAGTCTCGTATACATGGAATACGACATCAAACTGACACTAGCACCTAAGTCACACAAAACCTTCTCCACTGTAAGGTTCCCGATTGTTCCAGGTATACTGAAACTATCGGGATCCTTCAGCTTAGGAGGCATATCACCAATCAAAAAAGCATTAACATTTACCTCCATGGACACCAAAATCACACCATTAAGCTTTTTACTTTGGGACATAATGGACTTAAGAAATTTGGAAAATGCAGTGATCTTAGAAATTGCATCTAAGAAATGGATTTCTAGAGACACATCTTTTAAAAGCTTTAAAAATTTCCCATATTTCTTTTTTAATTTAGCTTGTGCCAATTTTTGAGGAAAAGGCACATGCTTAATTAGAAGCTCCGTGACTCTAGACTTGGACTTGACATTATTATCATCAATTACGACAGTCTTACCATTTACTTCAACGACATTAGAATCCAGGTTTATAGAAACACCACATGTCGGTGTCACCTCTTTCAGGGGAGGATCAACCAATTGCTTACCACTCCTTGTTGTCACGACATTCATCTGGCTAGGCTCCTTTCCCTTGTGTTCAGGCTTGCTAGGGAACTGATTAGGAGCACGCATATTCTGCTGTTGAGACAACTGTGTGACCCGAGTCTTTGGCATCTTCATATGCGTGCTGCTAGACTGTATATGTGCCTGCACTATATTTCTATACTCTGCAATTTGTGACTCAACATTGGATGGTGGATGGTGGTGGTGCTGCGGAGGTGGATGGTTTGACTGTTTTGGTCATGGGATAAACCCTAGTGTATTGTGCGGTTGTTGGTATGGTGGTGGGTTCAACACATTGGTGCTCTTATATGAGAAATTCGGGTGATTCTTAGTGCCTGCATTGTATGTGTTAGAGAAAGGATCGATCACTGGCCTACTATGCAAAGCATTTGCCTCCTCGTAAATTTGGGGGCACGTGCTTGAACAATGGCCAGGAACATTGCAAGTATCACACATAGAAACATTATTAATTGAAGATCTAGAAACACTACTTAGCATACTTACCTTGGCCATATGTTCGATAGAGCGGCCATCTATTTTGTGAGAGCCTTGATAGCCTCATTATCTGTAGCGCTCCTTTGCGGTGTTTGTTCCCTCTCGTTACCCAAGAGAAGCCATTTTTAGCCATGGTCTCAAAGAGTCTCAAGACCTCCTCAGGTGACTTAGAATCCATGTCACCATTACATGCTGCATTGACCAAGGACTTGTGCTTATCGAACAATCCTGCATAAAATTATTTGGCGAGCAACTCATCTGAAGATCCTGAAACCTCTCCTAGGCCTCGTGGACCGACTCAGACTATTGCTGCTTACATGTTTGCAGCTGTGTTCTAATCTACGATGTCTTCTTGGGAGGATAGAACTTGGCTAAAAATGCTTAGCAAGTCCTTTTTAGATTTAATAAGTACCTATAGGTGCAAACTTTAACCAAGCTTTTGCTTTATCCTTCAAATGGAAGGGGAAAAGCCTCAACCGAACCGCCTTCTCATTTGAATCCTTGGCGGTTTTCATATCACACCTCTCACAAAGTCAGCGATATGATCATGGGGACTCTATAAAGAGTGTCCTCTGAACTGATTCCTCTCTATCATCTAAATGAGATGAGGTTTCAGCTAGAAGTTCTTCGCACCAAAATTCGGTTTAACGATGCAGGGAACAAAACTTGGGGTGAGCGAAGGCGCACCCATACGGCCGAAGTTATTATTATTGTTCTGGGCCATTTTTACATTTCTTAACTCCTCTTGTCTAGCTCGCCTTTGTTTACGTTTAGTCTACGAGCTTTGGCTTCGATTATAGGATTAAAATGTTCAAGAGATCAGGATCTCCTACTCATTCAACAACAAACAAGGGCAAGTGTAAGATCTGTGGAAGGGGGTAGACAAGAAAGGCAATATATTCAACAAAAACTAACAAATCAATTATTAATCGCTTCCTTAGGTACGACGCAAAAAACTTGATGTGCAAATTTTATTTACTGCAAGCGCACGGTGTACGTGTAGTCGCGGGTCGAACACAACGAAGCTAAGTCAAGAAACTTGCTAATCTCTACTAAAAATATTACTTGAAGAGAAAAATGGTTGATTGATTTTTTAACTAATAAACAAAAAATGCAATAAGAAATGGGTCTAAACTATATAATGAAGAGATTAAGGGTGTCTGGAATCCCCTAAATTCTTGTAAGATCAAACTATTATTAGTGTCTATGAAATGTCAAATTAATTATGTGATTGAATATGATCTTGTTAATCTCAAACTCTCGCTCTTATGATTAACTATTAGATTTAGATCATACTAATTCAATTTTCACACGTTAGCTTTATTGAATGAATAAATAATAATTTAACTAAAATTTACACCAAAGAAAAGTTGGTCCTAATCTCACATGCTAGTTTTATTGATTAGTCCAACAAAGCATGTTTAATTTAGAGTTATTAGCGCAATTTAATCACTTTAATTCTAATTTCATAGACACTTTCAATAATCAAATCATACTTGAATTGTAGATTCAAACCATAACCCTAGAAAATGGATCTACTTACTATTCATGGCGAAAGCAATGAACATAAACACTAAGATGATACTAAACATGAATAAGTATGATAATAATGACAATTGCAAGAAAAGCAATAATTAAATGCCAAAGAACACAACAATTGAATCAAAAAGCAATAAATGAAGAACAAAACTAAATATTGTTAAAGGATGATTAATGACAATAACAAAAGTTCCCTAAGAGAAGATTAAACTAATGCAGGAGATGTAAAACAAAGGAAATTAAATACTAAAAGCAACTTACAATGCTTTAAGGAATGATTAATGGTATACTTAATGAAGAACTAAAATTAAAGGATGAATTCAAAAGCAAAAATAATAAGAATGGAGTAAAAGTAGTCTAAGAGATGATGAAAAATCAGAGGAAACCCTAATTAGTTTTTAGGACCTATTTATATCACTAAGGAAAATTAAGCGAAAGTTTAATGAAAAAACGCCGCAAAAAGTCACGTGCTGCTGAAACGATCATCCAACGAGTCGGCTTCCATGAACTTGAGACAACCGCCGAGTCAACTTAAACTTCTGGAAAATACTCATTTTGGTCAGCACTCACCCCCGACTCGGCAGTCATACTATCTTCTCCAAAGCCGATTAGGCTTTTTGCTCTGGAAAGAATGCGTTAAAGTCAGAACCCATCACCGACTCGGTGGGCACTTTTTCTTCAGTAATGTGGAGTCGGCTTTTGCCACTGGAACTCATTATTCTTTTCTTTGTTATCCGCCGAGTTGTTGAGGTCTTTGAGCACTCCTCAACCGACTCGGCTTTTAGCTATGGAGACGAAATTTGCTTGCAAAACTTAATATTTGGATCTTTACTTCGCAGGGTTTGATGAATTCAAGGGCTTGATCCTTTCTTGATGTCCTGTAAACATGATTAGCTATAAAATCCACAAGAATTACTCAAATTTGTCATGATTGACGCATTTTCCCACAAATTGGCCATGGAATACCAATTGGAGCAAATGAGTTTAAAACGACCTTAAAACACCATTAATCACCCAAAAAAGGAGCATATAAATGATCACAATAATTGCAAATAATTGCACTTATCACAAGATGCAATGGGATGCTTTTCTTATAGCAGGATAACCCCTAAACCTTAGTGGATGTGTTTTTTGCTAAAAAAAAAGAGTTTATTGAAATCAGGCAGTGATAAGATAGGGACTTAAGTTATGAGAGATTAAAACGCTAATTCAACTTCTTTTTCCAAGTGAATGCATCTCTCTTGAGGTGTTTGGTAACTTCTTTGGCGGTGAATGCATACCCCTTTATAACATTTGGTTAAACCACAAATTCCTCTTAATTGTTTGATAGTTTTTTGACTTAGCCACTTTAACTTGACCTTTATTTTTCCAGTGAAACTATGTGCCCCAAGTACGCAACACTTTGAACTCTAAAGTCAAATCTTCCTCCATTAACCACCAAGATACTTTCTCTTAAACACTGTAAAACCTGTTAAACATGGTCCCTTTGATCTTCTTTTTTATTGTATATCAAAATATCATCGAAGATCACCATAATGAATTTCCTGAGAAAAGGACGAAGTACTGCATTCATTGAAGTTTAAAACGTGGATGGACCATTAGTCAAGCCAAAAGGCATGACAAAGAACTAATAATGGCCTTAATGTGTACAAAATGAGGTACTATGAATATCTTGAGTCTTCATTCGAATTTGATGATAACCAGATTTAAGTTAAGGTTTGTAAAGTAATTTGCCCCACAAAGCTTATCAAGCAATTCATCAATCAAAGATATATGATATTTTTCTAGAATTGTGACCTTGTTTTAAGCTGTATAATCCACTTACAACCTTCAAGATCCATCCTTCTTTTTCACTAATAAAATTGGACTAGAGAAAGGGCTAGTCAATGGTTGGATAATGCTTACCTTCCATATGCCATGCAACAATTTTTCTATCTCATTCTTTTGGAAATGTGGATAACAATATAGCCTTATATTCACTAGGTTGGCTCCTTCTTGAGGGGTGATGGAATGATAATGGGTTCTTTGTGGTGATAGGGAACAAATGTGTTGAAATATATCTTGATAAGTGTGGAAAAAGGTTGAAAAGATATGGATTTTTGTACTTCTTCAATTTGTTCTATGCCACTGCATTCTTAAAAAAATGCCACTTCCTTCTCTTTTTATCATTTTAAACAAAAATTGTAAAGAAACCTTTGATCTTCTGAGGGACGTATCATGACCTACAATTGTTGAAGTTTTAGTTGAACTTCATGACTTGGTTGACATGACCCATTTGATCGATCCATCGTCATATGTTATGATAGAAGAAAATATTAGTCGTTTATTCTATGTAGTTTGTATGTTTTCTAGCATGTAATAAACTGGAAGATTGCTAAAATGTACATTATAGTCGTTTGCTATAATATTTGGTAAACATATTTTGTTGCCTAAAGCTATTTCAGTCCAACGGCTACTACACAATCTTTGAAGGTATGATTTCTATCCTTATTTAGTAGATTTCGAAATATATGACAAGATGAAAAATTGATTCTAGTATTTAAGATGTCATATTTAAAGATTATACTTACCTAAAACCAGGGTAATATGTTTTATAGTCATAATTGATTTCGGTAAGATTTTAATTGATATTGATTTGCTCTAAAATATATGATAAGATTCTAATTGATTTGATTCCCTAAAAAGTTGCTTTATATATTTGGTAATTTTACTTGCCTAAAATCGTATGAAATTATTTAAGCAAGTAAATTATTTTATTCTTACGTGTTATTTTGTTTTTTCCTACCGTTATATAACACTTATACTAACAAGTTTTATTGTAGGAACAAACACTTTGGAAACAAAGAAATCGTAGTAATTTCAAAGCCTTGCCTAAGTCAATTAAGGCAAGTTACCATTAAGGATTCAAAGCTTCAACTAATATTCTAACACCCCATAATTTATTACGTTAATATTGTAAATTTTCTTTAAATAATTTGAAAAAAAAGGATTTAATATATTTATTATCAACTAATTGAATTAGCCTTTAGATATATATATTTTTTAGTTTCTTTTATTTAAGTAGTCAATAATTATAATAATTATTATTATTATAATTTTGATTATTAATATTATTATTAAAATAAATCAAAGTTAGTATGGGCTAGGATGTTTTTTTTTGGGTCTTGTAGATAATATACACAAGTATGAGTAGGGTTTTTAAATTTAACTCAAGTAAATACTCCTTAATTTTATTTCTCATCTTCTATAATCTCTCTTTACTTTTCTCCTTCTTCCATCTGCCTCCCTCACAACACCAAACCACCACCACCACAACTAGTGGTTGCCGCCAGCAACAACCAGCGCCACTAGCAGCCGGCCACCGCCAGCAGCCACCACCAGTTGGTGGCTGTCCCTACGGACCCCTTCTCTCTCCTCCATTTTTGTGAGCTTTTTCATCTTTATTTTAAATTAGTCCTTTTAATCTTTAAATATTTAGATATATTCATAAATCTTTGTTTAAATTAGTTTATATCTAGATAGAAATTGTAATAGGTAAGTGTTAGAAGTGAGATTTGAAAATGAATAAGTTAGAATTTGTGTTGGGGATGAAATTGAAGGTAGTATGTACTACTTTTATGTATTTTGGTGATTTTGTGATATTGGGACAAATGTATAGAAGCTTTTGATAATTGTTATTTTTGAATAATAATGGTGATTTTGATAATTAAAAATAGATAGGGTTGTTGGTCACTTTTAATAGTTAAATAGAAATTAATTATGCTAATGGTAATGAATGTGATTTTTGTTGTTGGTTTGGTGGTGATAAAATTACTAATAAAGAATTGGTGATAAAATTACTAATAATTAATTAGTGATAAAATTACATATAAACAATTATTGTATAAAATTAATAATAAAGAATTATTATTATGTGTCGCTAGAGGTGATTAAGTGTCGTCATTGTAATTGTGGAAACATGGTTGAGCTTTACTTGATGTGGTTAGTATGCTTTTGTTGCCAAACTAATTTCTTGTTATGTTTATGAGATGCCTAAGCTACTAATTGCTTTTGTTCTCTTGCTTTGTCACTTCAAACCTTAAAGAATGTAACAAATATGCTTGGAAATCATTATCACCTTGAGTTGAATTATGGAAGTCATCTATAATGCATTACATTATACAATTTAAGCTCACATAATCATGCTTGTTAAAAAAGTGTGTGAATTAAATCTTTTCCCCTTGAACATGCTTATTAGAACTTAATGGAAAATAATGTTATAGTTAGATTGATTGATGACAATGTTTGGGAGTAAACATGTTGTTTGTGTATGATTAGATTGCATATTCATATGAGTTGTGGCTTGTAAGGATAGAAGTAGGGTACTTAGTAGAGCAAGTAACTCCTAAAGGAAGTCAAGTAGACTTACTAGTCATAATTTTAAACGTGTCTAGGTGCTCGGTTCATAAAAGGGGCGTAATAACCTCTTTTGAAGTGATTGTTGCAACTTGTTATCTTGCAATTGTAGGTAAGTACACGTAATAGCTAACTCTTGAATGCATCTTGAATATGTTTTCTTTGTGTGACAATATTATATGAATTATGTCTACTATGAATTGTTGTTAAACGTCATTAAGTTGTTGTTTTAAGTGTGGATTGGTATGTAAAGATGGTAGAGAATGAGTTTTGATGTCGCAAGAGTGGAATGTTGGACTTTATGAGATGAAATGGGAATGATTTCTTTATTGGCAAGTCGTGAATTATGTTTTATGAGTGGGAATGAGTCCCTTATGGATGAAATACTAAGTTGGTTGTTATTGTGACTCCACTGGATTAGTACTCCAGTCGGTTTAGTTCCCGAAGGCATGCTTCATTTGTATATATTTGTTGTACGGGGGTAAGATCATACTTTACCATTGGGCGCTAGCGTAGCCGTCAACGTCCTTGGGTGAGGTGTTACCATGTGGGTCTTGCAAACTCCAATATGGTGGCCTCTTGTCACATAAGAGAATATATGAAACCAAAGAAGAGATGGAAAATGGTGAAGGCATTGAGAAGTACGTAGAAATGAGAAGTAGTTGGAGTTGATACTTGCACATTGGAATGTCTCCCTCACCTTATTTTGTTGAAGTTGATTGTTGGTTTTATATACAACATGTTGTTAGTTACTGACGTGTAGTATTTGTTTGTTTTTTGATGGCTAGTCTTTGATGGCCCTGCTATGACATGTTGGTGTATGACGTTACGTTGAGCAGTAGGGGTATTATATATAGATTTTGCAGGTTTTGGAGATTCCTTGCATTGCATACGGGGGGAATGAGTGAGAACCTTGAAGCGTACAATGTTATATTCGTGTTTGACGCTACATGTGGTTTCTTTACATTTAAATTGTTTATCTTTTTGGCTTGAGGCACATGCCCTCTTTTTGATGTAATTCGTTCCACTGCAAAGGTTTAGTTCGTACGACCTTTCATATTTCGTTACTTTAGCTTGATTGACTTGTAAAGTTTGGTTTTGTTTTTGAAAACCCAAGTGTTTACATCGGAGCCACGATCCATGCTTAGCATGTCGATAGAGCATTTGGCGATGATCATTCCTCCATGATTTTTGTTACAAGGTTGTTGATGCCTCTTCTTTATTATATTTTATTGTTTGTTTATTTCTTTTGGTGCGTTTGATTTCAGGGCAGATGCTGCCGAAATTTACGCACAATTTAATTAGGGTGTTTTCCTACCCCTTTAATTAAATCAATCAAACTTAACCCTTTCTTTTCCTTTTCTTTATTTTATTTTCTATATTTTATTTTTTTATTGTAACACTCGAATTTTCTCCCTTCCCTTGCGGTTTTGGTTTCGTTAGGGAGATCGAAAATTCAGAGGTGTTATAAATATATAAGTTGAAGTTTGAAGAGCAGAAAGACAACACATGAAAAATGAAGAGACACCAATAGACATTCGGAATACACAAAGTCTTTCAAAGTCTTAAAAAATCCTCACTGAAGAATTACTCCTAAGCTCTATATTCAAGTTAACGTTTTAGGGTTGTCTTGTAATTAATCATTTGAGCAATTTCTTGTATTCTCAATTGTAATATTCAATTTATTGTAAGAAAGAAAGAAAACTAGGATTAGAGTTTCTAGTTTGTAGCATTGTGGCTATGAGAGAAGTTAGAAAATAAGTGTGACCTTCTTCTAAACCTTGTATGTAGAAATCTAAGAAGGAAATGAATAAAGAGTATTTGTCAAAATCCTAAGAGCTAGGAAAAAGCTCGAAGATAGAGATTAGGTCATTTAAAGGAGTAAACTCTTTACTTGTGTTCTTTATTATTGTTCTTTACATTCTATTTTTATATTTGCTCAAATATCAAGTCACAAACTTGTTCCACAAAATAACTTCTATTTTTAGTTTGTCAAGGTCCTGACTTACACTTTCAAGGCCCTGACTTGTTAACAAGCAAAAAAATCAAAAATTTGTCATACTCTATTAAACCCCTTCCCCTTTTTAGAGTATTCCATCACTCTCTTTAATTTTTCAATTGGTAACAATTGGTTCCAGCCATTGGATTTCAAGAATCACAAACTGAACTCCTTAATTCCAGAGACAAATTAAATCTGCAGTGTAGCGTAACTGCATATTTCTTACCCTATTATTTCTTTACCATTTTACAAAATTTCTCCAAATTTATAACACTTTGAACATAGAATGCTTTGAAGTTTTTCGTAGCCTCAGGGTCAATCATCACGACCACCTTTTTTCCTCTAGATATTCCTGTAATTTTCATGGTTTTTTTGATTGGTTATACCCACCAGTGAATTCTGAAGGAATATGTCCGTAGACATTTTCGACAATTACTAAATATAAATATATAGGATATTTATGAAGATAATAAAGTTAATTATTATTAGTAATTGTATTTGCTTGCTAGAGAATAAATATAATTGGTGGGTCAATAATAATTGGACCACGACTAATATAATTAATCCTATAAGGTCTTACAAAAAGAATCAATTGAACGATAAATGACTCAGGCTCATTAGGAGTATGGGCTTGTGATCCAATTAGGTTAACAAAAGAATCAGTTTCTTTTGACCTAGGTTACTAGTATTATATGAGGATATAATGTTGGTAGTGGACAAGTGGGGATAATGGGGGTGTGAGTATTAATGATATTTTTATTTAAACTCTTACTCTCAATTATTCACACACACATTAAAAAAAAAACCAATAAAAGCAAGAGAAACAATACTCTTCCGTTCTAGCAAACGTTGGTATTCAATTGATTCTGGTAGACTGAATAGAGGAGCAACGTTTGAGGCTCTACAGATTATCTTACTACGTTAATTCTTGTGGATTTCACGCTACAAAGGTAATATAGACTAACCCTTTTGTATGATTCATATGTCTGATTATGTTTATGATCTTGAGATAGATGTTAGGGAAGTGTTTCCTGAAATTCCGCTTTAAGCATCTATGAATCCCAACAGTGGTATCAGAGCAGCCTAATTCATAATATTCATATGATCTTTATTCTCTGGAAATCAATTGTCTTGTGTTATCAGTGGAACCCAACTCGTTTTTTTTTCAATTCCTTCGCATGAAATTTTTTTTTTTGTGATAATTGACTTGAAGCTTTGATCAATTACGAAACCCACACACAATGGATTGTTAAAACACAAAATTTTTTAATTGTTAATTGCGTTTTTCGTTAAGAATTCAAGTGTTTTGGATCGAAAATGCTCAAACCCTAATTTTTCCCCCAATTCGATTTTAATTGGTAAAACACAAAATTTGTTCAATTGGATTGAAATTTAAATGCGAAAAACTTGTTTTCCCTGAAATTTGTAGCATTCATGCACAAAGATTGTATATCAATTCGAATTTGTTCGAATTCATCAAAAAAAAAAAGAAACAAAAACCGAAAAAACCAGGAAGTATGCGCAGGCCACGAGCTATCTGAGGTGGCTATGGTGGCCGGAGGGAGGCGCAGCTGCGTGGCGCGGCAGTGGTAAAGCTGCTCCTCGAAGGCGGGCGGCTAGGGCAGTGGTGAACCAGCTCCTGGATGCGGCTGCTGGGTTCCCTTCTTCTCCTTGCTGTTTTCCTTCTTCTCGAACCTCTCTCCATCACTTTCTTAAAGTTTAATAAAGAAGATGGTTCTAGAACATTGATGGTTGGTCTAATGCACTGTATGCGGCTTCGAAAAAAAATTTTTTTTGAATTTTTTTTTTGTTTTTTTTATGTGCATATAACAATTAATTGAGTCTTAATTGATTTAAATAGTTTTTTTTCCCTTAAACTAGTCTTACTTAAATTAGTTAAGTTTGACTCAACATAAGAATATTTTATATGCTAATTGTTATGACCATTTAGTTTGAAATATTGTATAGTTAAAGCCGTTTATAATATTTGATATTATTTTGACATATTATGACTAATATGGCCCAAAACAAAATTTATATATAAAATTAGGATAGTATATACGATCTGCGAATCGTTTGTTTTGAATGTAATTATATACGATCTGCGAATCGTTTGTTTTGAATGTTATTAAATACGATCTGCGTATCGTTATTTTTTTTCTTCAAAGTATGTAATCACAAATGAAAGGAGTTTCAAGGAAGGTGATCAATGGAGATTCATGGAAGCTTCATGAAGATTTTTTTTAAGGGCCATACTAGATCGCCTTTTATTCATGCTTTTATTTGCTTTGAGCGTTAAATTCATTTTGATCTTTGCTTGCATAAGTTTATGAATTGGTTAAGTATGCTATGTGTTCACTTAATATTAACCATGTTTATTAACTTGAATCCCCATAAATAATATTGAGTTTTATTGTTTTTTTAAACAACACCTATAAGCCTTTGATAATGAGTAATAAATTCTGCCAAAGCGAGGTATTACTCATAATTCTTGGGATATGGGTTAAATTTTTTTTTGAAAATTTACAGGTTCATGTTTGGTTTCACTCAACAAAATCATCAAAAAAAAAAAGTTTTGGGTTTTCAAACAAAGAGATAGGATTGAACAAAGGGTTATTAATCTATCTACTAAGAGTTATAATTAGTTATAATTAGTAAAACGTTTACTTACCTTAACTGCTATAGTTAAAGGTAGGGCCAAAGTCCGTTTGACTACAGTGGGAGAGGATCTTAGTTATTATTTATTCAAAAGGGGATTTTAAATTTTGAATAAATTATTAAACTTGTTTAATTACTGCTTATTGATAGACTATTAATTTTGCTTTATTACATTGTTGTAGAAATCATGTCTGGTTCAACTAACAACAACACTCCTGCTTTTAACTTGCGTTGTGTCTTGGAAAAAGACAAATTGAATGCAAACAACTTCCTTGAATGGAAAATGGCTGTGAGAAATGTTCTCAGACCTGAAGGAAGGGAAAGTGTTCTTGACACTCCACTCCCTGAACCCCTGCCAGAAACTGCAACAGTTGCAGAAAAAAGAGCTAGGCAAAATCTCGAGGCCAATTCTGTGCAAGTAACATGTCTGATGCTTGCTTGCATGGAACATGATTTTCAAAAACGTTCTAACAATCTTGATGCCTACACAATAATCCAGCAACTTAGAACAATGTTCGAAAAGAATGCTCGATTAGAGAGATTTGAAGCTAATTGTAAACTTTTGGAATGCAAACTGGGTAAGGGAAAACCCGTCGGACCCCATGTGTTCGCCTTAATAGGGCATTTTCAAGTCATGGAAAAGTTGGGTTTTCCTTATCCCAAAGAGCTGGCCACTGATATTGTGATTAGATCCTTGCCAGAAACTTTTGATGCTTTCAGATTAAATTTTTACATGCAAGGAGGGGAAGCAACCTTGCCAGAATTGCATGGTATGCTTGTTCAGGCTGAAAGGAGCTTACCTTCTGAACCCGCACTGAAAGATGTGCTCATGGTCAGAAAGAATAAAAAGTTCAAGAAGAAAGGGGCTCCTAAATGGAATGGCAATGGAAAGGTAGTTACCACTAATGCCTCTTCCAAACCAAAGGCTACTCCAAAGGCTAAATTAGCAGCACTACATGAGTGCTACCACTGCCACAAGATTGGCTATTGGAAGAGGAACTGCCCCGTCTATCTGGAAGAAAAAAAGTCTGGTGCTTTATCTTCAGGTATATATGTTATTGAAATTAATTTGGCAACTTCTGCTTCTTGGGTATTTGATACTGCTTGTGGGTCTCACATTACTAGTAATGTGCAGGGTCTAAAAAGTAGTAGAAGCTTGAGCAAAGGTGAGGTGGATCTCCGAGTCGGAAATGGAGCAAGAGTTGCTGCTTTAGCTGTTGGAGTTTATATTTTAACATTACCCTCTAGTTTAATTTTAGAACTAAATAATTGTTATTATGTTCCTGCCATCACCAAGAACATTATTTCAATTTCGGTTTTGGACACGGAAGGTTTTTCATTTACTATTAAGAATAATTGTTGTTCTGCATATTTAAATGATATGTTCTATGTTTCAGCTAAATTATTAAATGGGTTGTATGTGCTAGACTTAGAAACTCACATCTATAACATAGACAGCAAGAAACGTAAAACAAATGATTCAAACCCCACTTACCTATTGCATTGTCGATTAGGCCACATAAGTTCAAAACGCATAGAGAAACTTCATAAAGATGGAATTCTAAAATCATTTGATTTTGAATCATTTGTTGTTTGCGAGTTTTGTTTGATGGGAAAAATGACAAAGTCACCTTTCACAGGTACAAGTGAAAGGGCCAATGACCTCTTAGCTCTCATACATACTGATGTATGTGGACCTATGAGTACTGTGGCTCGAGGTGGTTACATCTACTTTATAACCTTTACTGATGATGTGAGCAGATATGGATATGTTTACCTCATGAGACATAAGTCGGAGTCCTTTGAAAAGTTCAAGGAATTTCAAAATGAAGTAGAGAACCAACTTGGGAAGAAAATAAAAGCATTACGATCCGATCGTGGTGGTGAATACTTGTCTCACGAGTTTGATGATCATTTGAAAAATCAAGGCATACTCTCACAATTGACTCCACCAAGAACACCATTATTAAATGGCGTCTCTGAGAGGAGGAATCGAACTCTATTTGATATGGTTCGATCAGTGATGAGTCTTGCTGATCTTCCTATTTCATTTTGGGGATTTGCATTGGATACAACTGCATTCACACTTAATAGAGCACCTACCAAAGCAGTGGAAAAGACACCATATGAGATGTGGACGGGAAAAGTTCCGAAGTTGTCTTTTCTAAGGATTTGGGGTTGCGAAGCTTATGTAAAACGTATAATATCTGATAAACTAGCACCTAAATCTGACAAATGTCTTTTTGTGGGTTACCCAAAAAAGACAAAGGGATACTACTTCTACAACCAAAGCGAAAACAAAGTATTTGTTGCTCGCATTGGTGTTTTTCTAGAACAGGAATTTATTTCTACTAAAACAAGAGGGAGTAATGTATATCTCGAAGAAGTTCGAGATGAGCAACAAATGGATAAGGTTAACACCTCATCAGAGGCGCCCCAACATGATAATGCCCAGGAGGAAATGCATTCAACACACTTACCTCCTACCGCCCCAAGTGGAGAAAATCCACGCAAATTCACTCTACCTAATGAGGCAGAAACTTCTCTTGTTGTTCCCCTACGTAAGTCTAGTAGGACAATAATTCCGTCAAGAAGATATATTGATTTCCTTTTGACAGAAATCTCTGAAATAACCATGTTAGAATCAAAAGAGCCTACTAGTCACAAAGATGCTTTGGAGAGTGCTGACTCCGAAAAATGGCTTGAAGCCATGAAATCTGAAATGGATTCCATGTCTAAAAATCAAGTTTGGGACTTGGTTGATCTGCCTGATGGGGTAAAACCCATTGGATGCAAATGGATTTTCAAACTGAAAACAGACAAGGATGGAAACATTAGTGTTTTCAAACCAAGGTTGGTAGCAAAAGGTTTCAAACAAATACATGGTATAGACTATGATGAAACTTTTTCTCCAGTAGCCATGCTAAAATCCATTAGGATAATCCTTGCGATAGCTGCCTTTCATGACTTTGAAATATGGCAAATGGACGTCAAAACTGCCTTTTTGAATGGGTTCTTAAAAGAGGATGTGTACATGACACAACCACAAGGTTTTGAAGATCCGAAAAATCCAAGGAAAGTATGCAAGCTTAAGAGATCCATTTATGGATTGATGCAAGCATCAAGAAGTTGGAACCTTAGATTTGATGAGGCAGTCAAAGAGTTTGGTTTTCTTAGAAATGAAGAGGAATCTTGTGTATACAAGAAGTTAAGTGGGAGTAATATCACTTTTCTGGTCCTGTATGTAGATGACATACTCCTCATTGGGAATGACAAAAACATACTTGAGTCGGTCAAGCAATGGCTTAAAAGTCATTTCTCCATGAAAGACCTGGGAGAGGCCGAGTACATACTGGGAATAAAGATCTATAGGGATAGATCGAGGAGACTTAGTGGACTAAATCAAGAGACTTACATAGATAAGATTCTCACAAAGTTCAAATTGGAAAACTCCAAAAGAAGGTTTATTCCTATGCAACATGGCATTAAACTTTGCAAGACTATGTGCCCATCGATTTCAGAAGAGTTCAAGCGTATGAATAATGTTCCTTATGCTTCTGCAATAGGATCAATCATGTATGCTATGATATGTACTCGACCAGATGTTGCATTTGCTTTGAGTATGTGCAGCAGATACCAGTCCAATCTAGGAGATGCACACTGGATAGCAGCGAAAAATATCCTCAAGTACTTAAGAAGGACAAAGGATAAATTTCTGGTATATGGCGGAGCTAATGAGTTGTTTGTCACTGGATACACTGATGCAAGTTTCCAAACTGACAAAGATGACTTCCGATCCCAATATGGTTTCATATTTTGTCTGAATGGAGGAGCTGTGAGCTGGAAGAGCTCCAAGCAGAGTTCAGTTGCAGATTCTACAACAGAGGCTGAGTACATAGCAGCAGCTGAAGCAGCAAAAGAGGCTGTTTGGATTAAATAGTTCGTTAGTGAACTGGGTGTAGTTCCTAGCATTGAGAATGGCATCAAGTTGTATTGTGATAACGAAGGTGCTATTGCTCAATCCAAGGAACCTAGATCTCACCAAAAATCTAAACATGTTGAAAGAAAATTCCATCTTATTCGAGAAATTGTTGGAAGACAGGATGTAATAATAAGTAGAGTTGATACCACGGATAACATAGCAGATCCGTTGACTAAACCACTCCCTCAGCCGAAGCATGTGAGTCATACTAGGTCCATGGGGCTTAAGCATATAGGAGAATTTCTTTAGGTTGTTTACTTCATGTTACAATTATAAAGAGTTCTGTTTACCATATGTTTGGAATGTTTATCAATAATATAAATAGTTTGTTTCTTATTTAATTGCTTGGTTTAGTATTAAATAATATGTCTATGTAATTTGTGTTTTCAATAGGATTATCGGAAACGTTTCGATAATGAAACCCTATAAGTGAACTGAAATCATAATTTTTATAATGTCCCTAATCTAAATCACTAAATTGGACATAAGTGGTTTATTAAAGATTAGCATGTAATTAATTGATAGCTCGGTTCCATCGGCTATGGAAACATAGAGATGTTTAATCGATTACATGGATGCATACCTGATGCATTGAGACTTGACCTAATCTGATTCGAAAGGGTAGAATCAAATCCTTATATTTAGTGGATTCCTTAGACATGAGTATGTCTTAATCACTACGAAATAATTAGTTTAACCTTGACGCTGTTAAACGTCGTGCTGTAAAAGGAGGCTATAAAGGCAGTGATCAGGTGGGCTAAGAATTGAGTGGGAGTTATGGTCATACAAGAATGAATAAGTCCTCCTATGTGATAGGATTGGTGTGTAGGCCTCTTGATGATCGAGAATTGAAAATTGCATGGCCATGCGCAATAAGATTAAATGGTTAATCCTTAGTTGAACAATTCGAACTCAGAGATCAAGAAACATAATTTGAGAAATAACACTGTGTTGTCAAATTTCACATTAAGTGGCTTAAGGAATTTATAATTGTGCAATTGTCTTCGGACAAGTGGGAGATTGAAGGAATATGTCCGTAGACATTTTCGACAATTACTAAATATAAATATATAGGATATTTATGAAGATAATATAGTTAATTATTATTAGTAATTGTATTTGCTTGCTAGAGAATAAATATAATTGGTGGGTCAATAATAATTGGACCACGACTAATATAATTAATCCTATAAGGTCTTACAAAAGAATCAATTGAAGGATAAATGACTCAAGCCTATTAGGGTATGGGCTTGTGATCCAATTAGGTTAACAAAAGAATCAGTTTCTTTTCACCTAGGTTACTAGTATTATATGAGGATATAATGTTGGTAGTGGACAAGTGGGGATAATGGGGGTGTGAGTATTAATGATATTTTTATTTAAACTCTCACTCTCAATTATTCACACACACATTAAAAAAAAACCAGTAAAATCAAGAGAAACAATACTCTTCCGTTCTAGCAAACGTTGGTATTCAATTGATTCTGGTAGACTGAATAGAGGAGCAACGTTTGAGGCTCTACAGATTATCTTACTACGTTAATTCTTGTGGATTTCACGCTACAAAGGTAATATAGACTAATCCTTTTGTATGATTCATATGTCTGATTATGTTTATGATCTTGAGATAGATGTTAGGGAAGTGTTTCCTGAAATTCCGCTTTAAGCATCTATGAATCCCAACACATTCAACGATATGTTAATCTTTTCTACCTCTATTTCTTCCTCTAAAAGATCTTTTGTACTTGATTCTACCATAACCTCTCGAGTTTCTTTTTTTTTATTCTACTCTTAATTAAAACACTTAATACCTTCTTGCTACACAAGTGGTTCACCGACAATTTATCATTACATTGAATACATGAGTTTTACACCATTTTGCGCGTGTCCTGTTTTATGAATTTTCTTTTTGGTTCTCCTGCTTTGGATTTTGTAGTGGTGTTTTGGAAGGGTTTGTGTACGTATAGCCCTTAAACTCTTAATTCCCTCTCCACTTCAACTTTGAATCCTCTGAGAAAAGCCTCTATCAAAATTTTTCCGGTGCATACTCTATATGTGCTAGCTTTCAACAAATCTTTGCTATTCTGCATGCCATTTTATTCTTTAGATAACCATTGTTCATATCTATCCCCTCGTCATTGGGTCTAAAATATATGAGAATTAAATTTCTCATATCTCTATAAGTTGTCAATGATAGCTTGGATTGAGAGTAAATATTTATAGTGATAAAAAAGTCAAATTAATGTAACAAAGGTAATTAGAGATGCAAACGAAGTTATTGAAATAATTGTGAAAGGTAGAATGATAGTAAATTAAAAAAGATGAATATAAAAGAGGTTGATTTTCCTCATTCGGGGTAAAGAATTCTCCCACCCTCCCTTTAGGTAATTTTTATACCTCAAAATAAGGGAACTAATTGCTATTTTCTCCATTTTTCATTACCTCTAATTAATTCTTCCACCTCTCTAACAATTAAATTTCTTTAATCATCTATCTAACTAGTATAGTTTAAGGAAAATAAATTAATGCTCTAACACAAAGTAATAAAAATGCACTCATGACTTATGACCTGCGTCGCCCAACCCTTATGCAATAAACATATCAAAGAACTTGTTATTACTTTTGAAAAAAAAAAAAAATACAAAACATGAGCCAGAACTCAGTGAGTAATTACTCAAATGTGTCAAACTGTTTATACCTAAAAATATTTGACTTAAAAATAATATTTTTTTGTTATTTGAAATCCAATAAATCGTAATACATTTATATATTTGGTATAACTTAAAATATATTTTTATCTTATAAAACTTATGAATCATCACAGTTTTTAAATTCACAATGTACATTTATGTAATTTCACAGAAATAACACATTCCCTTTTATGGACTCCTCCCAAAAGGTTGATGCACCAAACACCTTAGGGAGGTAATTTGCTCTTGGCTATATAAATACATGCCACGTTTAGGTGCACCAAGGGTTGACTTACCCAACACAATTCGCGGCAAAACTATTTTTTTTATTGTAATTTACACTCACCTATAACCGTGTAGATGAAGAATTTAAGAATGCGGAATTGGGGTCATGAATACTGTTTTTTATTAAGTAGCAATAAGTATTACAGCTTGTATTTATACATGCATTACTCGTCTAACTATAGCAGTAGATAATTACATGATATTCTCATAATATTAAGTTTCCCAATTTACTTAAGGATATATTACACTTTTCTAAACTCCCCCTTAAGTTAGCTCATAGGGTTTACCGATACCTAACTTGCATATTGCGTCATCAAAGGCTTCAGATGCTACTGCCTTAGTGAGGATATTTGCCAACTGGTCATTTGATCGAACAAATGGTAAGCAAACAATCTTGTTGTCAAGTTTTGCCTTTATGAAATTTCGATCAATCTCAACATGTTTGGTGCGAGCGTGCTAAACTGGATTTCCAGAAATGCTAATAGCTACCTTGTTATCACAGTAAAGATTCCATGCCCCCTTCTGCGGGAAGTTCAATTCTCCTAATAGTGTTTTGATCCATAGAATCTCAGTGATTCCCTTTGAAATTCCTCAGAACTCTACCTCAGCACTCGATAAAGAAACAACCTTTTGTTTCTTGCTTTTCCAAGTGACAAGATTACCTCCCTACTTGATTAAAGTACCCAGAAGTACATTTTCTATCATCTTTGTCTTCTGCGCTATCTGCATCTGTATAGGCTAGAAGATCCAGGCTATCATTCTTCCCGAACCGAAGACCCCTACTACTTGTACCTTTCAGATACCTCAAGATTCTCATTATAGCTATCATATGTTGTACTTGAGGCATGTGCATGAATCTACTTCTTACACCTACAATATACGCGATCTCTGGCCTCGTATGTGTCAGATAGATAATTTTCCCTACAAATCTTCTATAATGATCCTTGTTTGCCGATTTTGCTCTTTCAATCATCTAAAGCCCATGATTATAATAATAGGAGTTTCTACTGGTTTGCAATCAAGCATGTTGTTTCTGCTAGGAGTTTAAGAATGTACTTCCTATGGCTAATAAAGATCCCCCTTTTTGATCTTAGAACCTCAATGCCAAGGAAGTATTTAAGGTTTCCCAAATCTTTCATTTCAAACTCTCGAGATAGCTAGCGTACTATGTTAGAGTAAAGAGAAGTATTAAAGGTC
>NC_080055.1:15766744-15774244 GCF_026212465.1 Amaranthus tricolor
TCAACTACTTCAACCATTTCCGAGCACCCCATAGTTTTTTTTGGAGTCCGAGAACTTCATCATTTCATTTATGGATGATTTGATTTCTCGTACATTGACCCTTAAGCTATAGGGTTTCGAAAAAAAAAATCCTTTAGTGGTTCATAAATTAACTTAGGTTAAAGTTAAAGTAAATTCCTAAATTTAATTATTTCTTAATTTTAACTTATTAGACCCAACTACTCATTTTTAAATGAGTTCTTCAAGGAAAAACAGATCTCCTCTCTCCCTATGGATTGATCTTCAAACCAACCCTTTTAACCGAAAATCTAATTAAATTTAGCTTATTGTTGCATCTTGTTCGTAAAATGGAGTATAAAGAAATAACTATCTTTAGAGACTCTTCTTTATATGTTTATTTTTTGTCTGTTTATAGTTTGTTTTTTTCTTTCAGATCAGTTGTAAATGTCAGAATATATTGTTTCATTTTCACGGGTCGAAGAAAGAAAGATACTTCAAATATTTTTCTATTTACTTTTTATCTATTCAAAAAATATCGAATTTCCTATTTTTTGATTGTTTATTGAATATCGTATGGAATTTAAATTTAAGTAAAAAATAGGAAACTTGAAATGAAAGTTTCTTTCACACATGCAGTCTCCATCCCATTGTCGGAACATAAATACGGGATGCATAGATATAGAGATAGTTGGTACATGAAACTACACTATATCGAAATCTTATTCGATAGATAAGATCGAAATTCATTCCGTTTTGAAATCAAAGAAAATAAAGATATGGAAAATGGCTTTTATTGTTGTGAGTTGTAATAGAACTTTTCGACTCTTTAGGAGGAAAAGACTAGCCAATTTATTCAGCTAGGAATACAAAGATTTAATCAGAACTATCGAAAAATTCATGCAGAGTTTAAAGAAAAAAATAAAAGGTCAAATGTTCCAATTGAATCTCTATCAAATTTGAATATCAGAATAGCGGGTATAGTCATGATTCAATAGGTTAGGTCCACTTACTTTTTCATTTGTTCATTTCGTATCTTTCCATTTCAATGAATTTGATTTAAATAATAGAAAATAGGAATAGTTGCTGATTCGAGAAATGACTTATCTTATCATTATAATATAATGAATTTTAGTTCAACTTTATAACTACTATAGTATAACCTAAGTATAACTTATTATACTTAGAAAGTTGTTTACTTTGTACGTTAAAAATATCAATATATCTGTATTCCCCGTTCAAATATAATGGGGTTTTATGAAAAGCCCCTTATCGGATTTGAACCGATGACTTACGTCTTACCATGGCGTTACTCTACCACTGAGTTAAAAGGGCCCTTTTAGCCAATTCATGGCCGAGTCACTATGTATATACATAGAAAATAGATCTATGTACATATATTACATACGCTAACTTATTATATACTATACAATACATAAGTAGATGGAGAGTAGTTAGGGACTCATTTTGAAATCCGGATTAGGTAGTAGTAATGGGTTTTGTTTAACTTACACCTACCTAATTTTTTTCTTTTTATAGTAGACAAATCCCTTAATGAAAGGATTCTTTCATTTCATATTATCTCGAGTTCTATATTAATTACTATTAGATTTAAATTATAAAATATAGAATAGAATTCTATATTTTATAGCGAATGGTTAGAATGAATAATTCCTAAATTAAATTGAAATGACAAAAGAATTCTATGGAATCATAGAATCCGAAAAGATCCTTGTGAATCGAATTATTCCATTCTATTATATTGACAATTTCAAAAAACTTCTCATACTATGTTCATAGTATGATGGCAGTTGAGCACGTATTCCCCCATCGTCTAGTGGTTCAGGACATCTCTCTTTCAAGGAGACAACGGGGATTCGACTTCCCCTGGGGGTAGGGTACTACAAAAGGAAGTTGATCATAGATTATGAATAAGCCTAAAATTGAATTGATTCTTCCTGGGTCGATGCCCGAGCGGTTAATGGGGACGGACTGTAAATTCGTTGGCAATATGTCTACGCTGGTTCAAATCCAGCTCGGCTCAATAATTCGCTCATCCATTATGAGATGAAGATATTTTATTTGTTCTTCCGAAAAGGATGATAAAAAGAATCCAATTTTCTGCTATATACTCTATTTTTTTTTGTTCAGGGAAATGGAAATTATGATCTAGATTGAGATTATGTTATAATCTTTAAGTTTAAACATTTAAACTCTAAATAGAAAAAAAAAAAGAAAACCCTTTTTCTTTATTGAAAGATTTATTCTCACTTGATTTTGAAACAAGGAAAATTTACTAGTAATTGGTGTTGTTCTCACTAAAATGTATATTCACGTGGAGATCAATATATCACTTGTGGCTGTGTTACAACACGAAAATGCAAACTTGAAATGTTTTCAATCAAATCATAAAAAAACTGGATACTATATACTGTAGTTCCCTGGGATTGTAGTTCAATTGGTTAGAGCACCGCCCTTTCAAGGCAGAAGCTGCGGGTTCGAGCCCCATTAGTCCCGACGAATCCAATAATCAAATAAAAAAATATATCCACACATCTTTCCACTTTTTTTGGAAAAGGACAACAATAGAATTTGACTTTCAATAGGAATTCATTTGATAATTCTTAGTTATTTTTTCCTTTTGGATTTTTTAGTTGTTTCTTATCAAACAAATCGAATAATGATCAGTATTTAAGCTAGAACTGATTCCTAGAAGAGATATTTAGTACTAGACTCATACCCATTTTTTTTTTATTAAAATTATCTTGACAAAATACTTTTCCAGTTAATCTTATCTCTCTTTCTGTTCCCAGCTTTGTCCCATCTGAATCATTAAGACTAACCAATTTCAAGTTCAAACATTTTATCTCATTCAAATTTCACGTTGAACTTTTCAAATATGCGCCCTAGTATTCAATTCACGAAAAGGAGGAGCAATATTAAGAAAAGAAGGATCAAAGAAAGATCCTATCCCCTCCTTTTTAGACTCTTTGTAATGAAGTACTGAAGAATCCTTTTTTCGTTTTTTCTTAATTTTCCGTTTTTAATTATTAATAATACTAAATAAAAAATAAGACTTTTGTTTGTAATTTTTTTTTATTAAAGTTTTATTAAGTAAAAGTTCTAAGAACAAACATCCTAAAAAAATAATGAAAATGAATTTTCTAGAATATTCTAATTTTTATTTATTGTTTTGGGGGTTTTGTAACCAGTGTGAGTGGAAAAGGAAAAGTGAAACTTCATTAGATGGTTTATTGTACAAGGAAGACGACAGATTATGGAAAAAGAATAAAGAATTCTAAATAACGGAATTGTTGATTAGATGACAAATCCCATTTTTTTTTTGGATTCAGTATCGATAAAAGATCTTCCTATGTTATACTATTCAATTCGCGACGGCGAATTGATATGATAGCTCAGATATTGTATTCATGATATTAATCTGATTCAATATCATGAAGAAGTAATTCATTCCATTGAATTCAAATTTACAGGTAAAATTTTTATCATCTCTATGGGATTAAATCCCGATTTAATGCGAAGTAAAAAAACGATGAGATTATGGAAGTAAATATTCTCGCATTAGTTGCTACTGCACTATTCACTCTAGTTCCTACTACTTTTTTACTTATTATTTATGTAAAAATGGTCAGCCAAAATGATTAATTTGAATGAAACTTGACTTCTTAGTTCTTTATTAATGATTGAAAAATCAAAACAAAATTCCAATTTCATTTTTTAATTGAAATGAGCAGGGTAAAATCAGCAATATTCAATGAGAATTAATAGTATGGTAGAAAGATTCATATGAATCTTTCTATACTATTAATTCGATTAGTGTTTTTTTTTTTCGTGTAGGAAGTTGTCCTATAACTCGAATAAAGATACAAACTTAATTGAATATCGATCAATCCACAATATATATCTTCATATATGGTATGTACATAGCGATCCCAATTCTCTTTTTTTGCTCCATCTATTTGATCCATTTGGATTAAGTTTGATAAATCCGAAATAATCGAAAGGCAACTCTTACCTTACATTTATTTTATAACTTGATTCTGCGATTTCGAGTTCTTTAAAATATAAACGCAGTATCTGCCAAAAGAATCAAAGAAAGAAAAATATGGTATATCTTAATAAAAAACCAACTTAGTAATCTTTTTTTATCATTGCCAACTCAAGAAGTAAAGTAATTGAATTGATTGACGAGTGGATAGATGCTTGAAAGAGTTCTATGGTGTGGAAACTTCTTCGATCTTTTTGAAATGAAAAAGAAATAGTAAACCTCATCCATTTTTAACACGTAAAACTCGATAAAGCACAATAAAATCAAATCTATTTCCTATCATCTAGATTTCATTTCGTTTCGAATCGAAATATAAACATGGGAATTAGTTAAATATTTCTTTTATTGACATTTCTTTATTATCTTTAATTAAAAATGAAAAACACTTTCTGGAGCGATCTATAAATCTAAAACAAATGATACAATTTTATTCCTCAACTAAAAACTCAATGAGTAATTAATTAAGGAATATTTCTAGAGTCAACTAAAAACTCAATCGAAATATAAACACGTAAAGACTACCATTAAAGCAGCCCAAGCGAGACTTACAATATCCATCTGAATTATGTCCCCTATTTCTATAAATATGAAGGAATTATTCCATTATTGTTTACTAATAATAGTGAAATCCATGGTACAGAGTCAAAATTTTTTGGAATATCCATTTTGTACTATTAATTTAATGAACCAATCTAATACCTTAAGTACTCAGCGACTTTTTTGAGTCTTTATACAAACTGTATTTCGTCTTTCTTTTCCACAATTACTAATCCCCCCCCGCTGACCAGTCAGTAACCAAAATGGAAGGGAATGAATGGGTCTCACGGTATTCCTTCCACTATTTACTAAAGTAAAAATCTTTCTATCCACGAGAATTTACAAAACTTTCACTTTTGAGAACTCTCGTATAGTTAGAATAAAGTATGTATCAAGAAACCTCCTCCTCTCTTTCCCTTCGACTGGAGAATAATCCGCGAGTTCTAGGTTATATTAGTTATAGTAGTCGATAGTCGATAAGGGATTTATAGTTTTTTGTTTTGTTAATTAGAACCAGGCGACACCCGGATTTGAACTGGGGAACAAGGATTTGCAGTCCTCCGCCTTATAACTCGACCATGCCGCCAAAACGATACAAAATAGAATAAACGAAAATATTATTTGGGTTGGATTACTGAATTTTTTTTTATTTATTGTACTTGCATTTTGAATCCCTTTTCCTTGCTATCCATTACTAAAACCTAAAACTAAAATCTTTCTTTTATTTTTTATTTTTGATTCGATCGATACCAAAAAATATGGACTTTCAGTTAAAAAAGTAAAAATTCATGATAAACATGAGAAATTGGAACCATTAACTATTGACTTAATTGCAATTTCATGAACGATCTTGATTTCCAATTATGTTTACCTAATGACATAAGAAAATCAATATGATAACTCATTAGTATTGCGTCTTTTCAAGAAAAATTGAAAAATCTTTAATTCCTTTTTTCTTTTTCTCAATTTCAATTATAATAAAAATTATGAGTATACGTAAACCCCGGAACAAGAACAAAAATTACACAGACCGTCGAGTATCTTATATATGATATATAGATATCCGCACGTGTGAAAATTGACTATTTAATATAATAAACATAACCCGATTTACAATACAATCATATTTTACAAATTCTACAAAATAGTACTAAATAGAGAAAAAATATCTCTTTTCTCCGCAAATCCTTTTTGTAACCATACAATACAAAAGAAAGGGTCAAAAGATTAGTTAAATAAATCAATTCTATATTGTTTCTGATTATTCTGTCTTTATCTCGGCGATGGGATCAAATTCTGTATCTGTTTATTTTTTGGTATCCAATCAGATTGGAATATCGAATATCATAATAATGGTCGAATTGAACTGATATTCTATACTAAACTAAATTATATAAATCGAAAAATCTAATTTTAAGTATTTAAGTAGCAGAATTCTTTTTATAAAAATGTTTTATCAAATCCTTTCCTTTTGTATCTGTTGCATTTTCAAATTTGAGTAGATCTTTTATTTATTGCCCCGTTCATACGTATTTCATACATTTTGTATATTCATATATGGAGTTTTGTGTCAAATTTTATGTGATTTAGTAAACAGAATCTAAATTCCATCGCAGCTAGATCTATCTATATGATCCAATGAAGAATGAGCCAAAAATGGGATTTTTCAATAAATAGGGAATTGAGTTCAAATGCTACGGGATGGAAATGAAGGAATGTCTACAATTCCTGGATTTAATCAGATACAATTTGAAGGATTTTGTAGGTTCATTGATCAAGGCTTAACAGAAGAACTTTATTAGTTTCTAAAAATAGAAGATACAGACCAAGAAATTGAATTTCAATTATTTGTGGAAACATATCAATTGGCAGAACCTTTGATAAAAGAAAAAGATGCTGTGTATGAATCACTTACATATTCTTCTGAATTATATGTGTCCGCGGGATTAATTTGGAAAACTAGCGGGGAGATGCAAGAACAAACAATTTGGATTGGAAATATTCCTCTAATGAATTCCCTGGGAACTTTTATAGTAAATGGAATATACAGAATTGTGATCAATCAAATATTGCAAAGCCCAGGTATTTATTACCGATCCGAGTTGGACCATAACGGAATTTCGGTCTATACCGGCACCATAATATCAGATTGGGGAGGAAGATCAGAATTAGAGATTGATCGAAAAGCAAGGATATGGGCTCGTGTGAGTAGGAAACAGAAAATATCTATTTTAATTCTATCATCAGCTATGGATTCGAATTTACGAGAAATTCTGGATAATGTTTGCTACCCAGAAATTTTCTTGTCTTTCCTGAATGATAAAGAGAAAAAAAAAATAGGGTCAAAAGAAAATGCCATTTTGGAGTTTTATCAACAATTTGCTTGTGTGGGTGGGGATCAAGTATTTTTGGAATCCTTATGTAAGGACTTACAAAAAAAATTCTTTCAACAAAGATGCGAATTAGGAAGGATTGGTCGAGAAAATATGAACCGGCGACTGAACCTTGATATACCGTCAAACAATACGTTTTTGTTACCGCGGGATATATTGGCAGCTGCGAATCATTAAATCGGAATGTAATTTGGAATGGGTACACTTGATGATATGAATCATTTGAAAAATAAACGTATTCGTTCTGTAGCAGATCTCTTACAAGATCAATTCGGATTGGCTCTAGTTCGTTTAGAAAAAGTGGTTCGCGGAACTATATCTGGAGCAATTCGGCATAAATTAATACCGACTCCTCAGAATTTGGTAACTTCAACTCCATTAACAACGGCTTTTGAATCTTTTTTTGGATTACACCCATTATCTCAAGTTTTGGATCGAACTAATCTATTGACATAAAGAGTTCATGGGAGAAAATTGAGTTATTTGGGCCCAGGGGGATAGACA
>NC_080055.1:15776744-15786744 GCF_026212465.1 Amaranthus tricolor
CATGAAGCTCAGAATTATGGGGGTATTCAATACTCCTAAATGAAAAGGGAATTGGTCCATGGTCAATGTCGTGATAAAGATATAGTAATTTCTAGTTGTACCTCGAAAAAAAAAGAAATTTTTTTTTTTGTGGAATTAACCATTCTTTTTCATTTAGAAAGAAATTCAGTTCATATCAACGCAAGCAAATATGTTATTGTTACAAGATATAGGCTTTCAAGGCATTGTAGTATAACTGTCGAGGTGAAGTCGTGACCTAAAAGATCGAATAGAACAATACATAGACAAGTAAATTCCTTCTGAATTTCAAGTTACTTTTATTTTTTTTAAGGGGATTCATCATTTGAAGGGAGGGAGACTACTCACGAATTTCACTGTTCATTTTTGTTGGAATTAAATTGAATAAAAATAAAGAATTCACAAAATAAGACCAAAAAATGAAAAGACGAAGAAATCAAGGAAATGATTCTTAGTGTTCAATGAAACTTGAGTAACGAGTAGATCTTTTGTTTTGGGGATTTTCTTTACTTTATTTGAAAACGAGAATTCCTTTCTTTATTTGTTTGCTACAATTACTTGAGCCGGACGAGGGGAAACTTTCACGTCCGGTTTTGAAGGGGGGCAGATCTTATAGGATCCTATCCCAATTTTTCAATTGCTAGGCCTATAGCGAAAAAACCTACTTTTTTACAATTACGAGTTTTATTCGAATATGAAATACAATACTTGAAATATAGCATCCCACTTTTATTTACTACCAAAGGGTTTGATACATTTCGAAATAGAGAAATATCGATTGGAGCAAGTGCTAATCGAGAACAATTAGTCGATTTGGATTTGCGAGCTAATATAGATGTTGGACCTCTTGAGTTTTGATGATGACTACACTTTATTTAAACAAATATGTTTTTAGAGATTGTGTGCAGGTCGATATCCGGTCGTGATTATGATCGTTGATAGTACCTATGACTTGGTTCATGGAAATGTACGTGTCAAAAGAATCCGAAAGATGTTAGAAGAAGTATATCGCTTGGGATGTAAAATGGAGACAGCAGGTCTACTGTTCCTAAGTTGGATGTTCTAACAAAACTGGAAATTGGAGACAGCGCACTGTTCCTAAACTGGAGTCAGCCTACGTTAACTGGAAATTCTGGTTATTTATTTATAATTATTATTTTTAGTTAATGTACTGAAATTAATTTGTTGCATTTATTTATTATAGTTAATTGGCAAAAAGTTTTCTAAAAATTACTTTACGTGTGAGTCTCTAAATAAAGATCCTTTATTTTAGGATCTATATTTAGTAAATATTGGATTTGCTAAATATAGAAATAGCGGTTGTTGAATAGGTCTTAGCTATTATTTTTAACTGGTCTTTATCTTAGATAATAGGTTATCATGTCTATTTTTATTAAGTATAACCGTTTCTATAAATAGCAAAAACGTTCCAGCAGTTAGTACTGGAATAGGAACTGCTGTTTGTGAAACTGCTTCTTAAAAGGAACAGAACCTATTTTTAGAAAATGGGAACAGCGGTTATTGTTGTTTTAAACGTATGATTGATTTTTTCAAGTCATTGTGGAAATAACCGTTTGGTAGTTTAATCCACATTACTCCCATGATCTTTTTGATAAAGAAATAATGGATTGGATTATTCCATTTTCTTAGCGATTTTAGCTCTATAAATAGTGGACTTGGTTATTCTTCAAAACTCGCCTTAGTATGAGCCATTAAATCATATGTAATTTTGGGAGAATTTTTACAAGAAAATTTTGTTTTAAAAATGCCAATTAATTTATAATATTTTCTTGTGCAACTTATTGTTTTTATTTTTAGAGAATTTTTATCCTTTTGTAAGGGTTTTTGAGAGAATCTTTGTAACTAGACTAGGGTGAGTCTAGGGGGAATTAGAAAGCTTCTAGTGAAGCTAGAGAAAAGAATTGCTTTGAGTGAAGCTAGTGTTGAATTTAGCTTTTAGTGAAGCTAAGTTTGTTGCTTTGAGTGAAGCAATTTGAGGGAGAAGAGTTGGCCTAGTTGATGCGCTTCGAGTGAAGTAAGATGTTTAATGTAATTGTAACGAGTTGCCTTAAACATAGTGGAGAATTTAGAAATCCCGAGGGGTCGTGGTTTTTCCTTCTATTTAGGCCTAGAAGGTTTCCACGTAAAAATCGTTTGTCTCTTTTAATTATTTCGCTCTAAGTTTAAGCTTTATTTATGTTATTCAATTCCGCAAAAACAGGGCAAAAACGCTTAAACTAGTAACAACAACAATTCACCCCCCCCCCCCTCTTGTTGCTGTTCCCGTTCCTAATTGAGACTACAATTGGTATCAGAGCCCTGTTCCCAGTAGATCAGAAAATCCTGAGGGCAGAATCCTGGTGTTTCCGAAAATGTCAATTATGAACGAGCGAATGGAAGAAGGGTATTCTACTCAAAGACCACCCATGTTTAATGGAAAATTCTACATTTATTGGAAGAATAGGATGGAGATCTTCATCAAAGCGAAAAATTATCATGTTTAGAAAGTAATCAAAATTGGAGACTTTGAGGTAATCACTACTTACTCCAATCATAAAATTGTTCCCAAACCTATAACCGAATTTGAAAAAGAAGATTTTTAGAAGATGGAAATTAATGTCCTTGCCATAAAGTAGATATGTTCTTCTAACTCATTTTTTGTCCATCCATCCAAATTGAGTAAAAATAAATTAATAGAGTTGCTAAAGGAGACACAAATTAAACTTGAAAATTGTAATGATAAGTGTCTCCAATTGGAAAAGGAGCTCAAAGTAAGTATAGACCATGCCTCCTATATAAACACCTTTAGATCCAATGTCAAAAACAGATTTTTCGGTTTATTGGACCAAAATATAATTCTAAAGGAAAATATGGAGAGAATTAAAAAGAAAAAGGTTATTCTTAATATTGAGTTATCGCAATACAAATTGTTAGGCTTGAATAAGGAATTAAACGACGCATCTATTAAGAACCTGTGTACAGATTTTCAAAATCTGGACAGTAGCTTCGAATTCAACCGCTCCAACAGTGATAAAATAGAGCTTGAATTATATTCAAGAGAAAAAGGGAAAATCAAAATTGTTCCCAAATGGATTCAAGAAGCTAAAAGTAAAAATTCAAAACGCCTAGATCACTTTAAGAATAACAAGAAGAAAAAGGCTTACGTTGATCTCCCTAGAGACAGAATCTGTTCCTTCTGTGGAGAAACTGGCCATCTGAAGGACCAGTGCACCAAAAGGGAACAGTACACTGTCTCCAACAGAAATATGTCGATAACATTCTGATAAACAAAAAAGATTCTTGTAAAATCGACAAGGAACCCAAGACAGCCTGGGTTCCTGTAAGTAACCATTATTTTTTTTTCAGGTCCAAGTGAGGGGGAACAGCTCATGGTATATCGACAGTGGGTGTTCCAAGCACATGACGGGTGACAAATCTAAATTTCTCTCACTTGAAGCCTATGATGGGGGAACAGTAACCTTCGGTGATAATATGAAGGGTGAGATAATCGCCAAAGGAAAAGTTGGAAGGTCATGTTCCCATGCTATCGATAATGTGTTTTTAGTCAAGAATTTAAAACATAACTTACTTAGCATTTCTCAATTTTGCGATAAAGGTAACTCTGTGAACTTTACTTCTGAAAAATGCATTATTTCTAGGAATGACACAAGAGACATCATTCTTGAGGGAATCAGAAAAGGGAACACTTATGTAGTGAACCTGGACACTGTTCCCAAAACCAGTCTAACGTGTCTAAGTGTTATGGAAGACGACTCACTTCTATAGCATAAGCGTCTAGGTCATGCTAGTTATACATTGATTAATGCATTAAGATCTAAAGACCTAGTTAGAGGACTACCAGCTATAAAATTTCTTAAGAATGAAATTTGTGATCCTTGTGCCAAAGGAAAACAAGTTAGGTCATCTTTTAAACCAAAGAATGTTGTGACCACCTCTAAACCAGTTGAATTATTACATATGGATCTATGTGGACCTATGAGAACACAAAGCCGTAATAGCAAAAGATATGTGTTTGTTATTGTTGATGATTACAATAGATTTACTTGGATTTTATTTTTAGTTAGTAAAGATGAAGCTTTTAATGAGTCTGTTTCTTTCGGTAACAAAATACAAAAATCTACCAATAATCAAATTATTCGCATAAGGTCAGATCATGGTAGAGAATTCGAAAATTCAAGTTTCATGAATTATTGCAATAAGCATGGATTAAGTCATAATTTTTCGGCACCACGAACACCACAACAAAATGGTGTAGTAGAAAGGAAAAATAGAACTTTAGAGGAAATGGCTAGAACCATGTTAATCGCTAGTGGTCTACCTAGAAATTTTTGGGCTGAAGCTGTTAATACTGCATGTTATATTTTGAATCGTGTATTAATAAGACCAATTACTTCAAAGACACCCTATGAATTGCTTAAAGGTGTTAAACAAAATATTTCCTATTTTCGTGTGTTTGGATGCAAATGTTTTGTTCATGTGAATGGAAAACGAAATATAGGGAAGTTTGATGAAAGAAGTGATGAAGCAGTATTTCTTGGCTACTCATCACATAGTAAAGATTACAGAGTTTATAACAAAATAACAATGAGCGTGGAAGAATCCGTTCACATAATTTTCGATGAAACTAACTTTTTGTCAAGTGAACAGGATACATATAATTTTAAGATAGGTCTTGCAAATCTAGAACACGATGATGAAGAATTGAAAGTGCAAGATCAAGGAACAACAGATGAACATCCATTTCCAGAAGAAGCAGAAAGGCCTGATCATAATCTGGAGCTGCCAGTTCAACGGGACCAACAGACTATTCCCAATACATCTGTTCCCACAGACGAGCAAGTTGATCCAGTAGCTGAACAGAATGTCAATCAAGCTGATGAAACAGAACATGCTACTATTCCCACAAGAGAATTTGTGCCCAAACCTTGGAAATATCAAAGTTATCATCCTCTTGATTTGATTATAAGTGATTTGAATAAAGGAACACAAACTAGATCTCAAATGAGAAACTTTTGTGCACACTTTGCGTTCCAATCACCACTCGAGCTCAAGAATCATGAAGAAGCTCTAAAGGATACCGAATGAATCGTGGCCATGCAAGACGAATTAAATGAATTTGAAAGAAATAAAGTATGACAATTGGAACCTAAACCAAAACACAAAAAGGTAATTGATTTGAAATGGGTATTTCGGAATAAACAAGATGAGCATGGAATAATTGTAAGAAACAAAGAAAGGCTCGTGGTCAAAGGATACAATCAACAAGAAGGTATTGATTATACCGAGACATTTTCTCCGGTAGCGAGGTTAGAGGCTATAAGAATCTTAATTTCTTTTGCTGCATTCATGAACTTTAAATTATATCAAATGGATGTGAAATGTGCTTTCTTAAATGGTTTTCTTAATGAAGAAGTTTTTATAGTTTAACCTCCAGGCTTTGAAAACACCTCTTGTCTTGATCATGTCTACAAGCTTGATAAAGCTCTTTATGGCTTGAAACAAGCTCCTAGGCAATGGTATGAAAGACTATCAAAGTTTTTGATTCAAAATGACTTTGTAAGAGGCAAAATTGACAAAACCTTATTCTTTAAGAATAGAGGTTCGGATATTTTAGTTGTTCAAATGTATGTTGATGATATTATTTTTGGAGCCACCAATGAACTGTTGTGTAAAGAATTTGTTAACCTAATGAGTAATAAATTTGAAATGAGTATGATGGGAGAACTAAACTTCTTCCTTGGGTTACAAATTAAACAAACATCTAATGGTATCTTTATTCACCAACAAAAATATATAACAGAACTTCTCAAGAAATATGGCTTGAATAATGCTAAAACCAACAATACACCTATGGCTACAAATGTTAGGTTAGATGAAGACCCAAATGGAATAAATATTGATCAAACTATGTATAGAGGCATGATTGGCTCTTTATTATATCTAACTGCTAGTAGACCCGATATTGCTTTCAGTGTTGGTTTATGTGCTAGATTTCAATCCAATCCTAAAGAATCACATCTCACTGCAGTAAAACGAATTTTAAGATATTTGAAGGGAACAGACGACTTGTCCTTATTTTATCCTAAAAGTGATGTTTATGATTTGAAAAGTTTTAGTGATGCAGATTATGCAGGTAATCTAGTTAATAGAAAAAGTACTTCAGGTATGGTACAATTTCTTGGCTCATGTTTAGTGTCATGGTGTTCAAAGAAACAAAACACTGTTGCATTATCCACTGCCGAAGCTGAATACGTAGCAGCAGCAGCTTGTTGTTCCCAAATGCTTTGGATAAAACAGCAGCTAAGAGATTTTGGTATTAAGTTTGAATGTGTTCCTATTTATTGTGATAATACCAGTGCCATATGCATATCTAAAGATCCAGTGCATCATTCACGAGTAAAACACATCCACATTAGGCATCATTTTCTTAAGGATAATGTTGAAAATAAAAATATTATTTTAAAGCATGTAAACACCAACGAGCAAATAGCAGATATCATGACTAAACCGCTTCCAAGGGAACAACATGAGAAAATGAGATTGGAACTTGGCATGATCAAGCTGCATTAAAGTGAGTGACATATGTGATCCTTAAAGACAGAATGAAAATTGAAAAGGTCGATCAACCACAAAATCTTGATTGAAAAATCGATTATCGAAAGGATCAGGTATGCACCATTTAAAAGTATATACTATGAATGCTTTTATGATTGCATGTTTAATTTGATCAGACAGTAGTAGCATAAAATATCCTTTATTTTATTCCCATAAAATTTCATATTATTCAATTTATTTTGTTTTTATAAAATATATTTACATATGTTTACCCAGCAATTTCCATTAAAATAGCGGGAGTTAAATCATCATAGTTCTTCACTAAATTCGTCTGTTTCCATTTCACATTTTGTGTCCATATGCGCGAATTAAATAAGGAACATGAATCACCTAAACACACGTCCCCTCACATTCATTATATACACTCTCACACGTCAAGCCCTAAACCCTTCATCCTCAAACGCAATCAACTCTGAATCCCAAAATCATCTTCATCTTCTCACATTTTCTGCAAAATTTCACTCCACCAACTCATCAAATCACCATGAGAACCAAGAGCCGTTCACCCAAAATGAAACAACCCAAGCCTTTAAGAATTATCCACCCAACACCTTTATTGACTGCTCAAGAGTCATCCTCGAAAGAACAGCAGGACATTCCTGGTGGGTCTAAAAGGCAAGCAAGGAACAAGATAAAAAGACCGATCACTTCAAATAGATCATCTTCAACAAAGAAGGCAAAAGCCGATGTTAACATGAACGCTGAAGAAGTGTCAAAAGAAATGATGGTTGGGTTTGGTTTAGACAAAAAATGGTATGATTCAACCTTTTTTCCTCAGTTACACACTATATTACAAACTCAGTCTTGGGAATCTTTGATCGCTGAATATTGCTGCAATCCAATATACCCAAAATTGATGCATGAGTTTGTCTCGAATTTTTTGCTTAATCATGGTGTCTGTTTGAGTTCTGTTAAAGAAGTTAGAATAGAGTTTAACAGTTAGAAATTGGGAGAATGGCTAGGTGTGCCCGCAAATGGATTTGATGTTTATTATGTTGGATCAAAGATAACTTTCTTTGAAATAGATGAAAAGGATGTCTGGAAATTTTTAGGAATCACTGAGAAACGAGGGAAGGTTAGCCATCATGCACTATCCCCTTTACACAAATTGCTGTATAACATTGCACGTAGATTTGTTTTGCCGCGAAATTCCAAATGCAGTGAAGTGAGTCTGCGAGATGCAACCCTAATTTACTGCATGGCTAACAATATTAAAATCAATTTTCCCTCTTTGATGATCTCTCACTTAAGTGAATGTATTTCTAAAGGTTGTGTGATTGGATATGGAGGTTTGCTGACTTGGATTTTTAGGAAGATAGGTGTTCCACTTGAAGGACAAAACTTTCCCATGGGTCCGAACAATATGATAGGTGCCAAGTGCTTAAATAAATTACACCTTAAATTAAATGAGAATGGGACTCTTGAGAACGTTCTTGAAACAATCAATGTTAATTTTGATAATGAGAAGGAAACCGAAAAGGGAAAGGTTGAAATGGAGGAACAAGAGAAGGAAGGATCTGGAGATAAGGAACAGGAGACTGTTCTTTCTGATAAGGAGAAGGAGGACATTGGTGTATGCAAGGAGGAGGTATCTGTGCCTACTATGAAGCAATCTTGCTCAACCTCAAGGAAGTGCAGAAGGCTTGCTGCCAAAGGGAAAAGACCTGTAGTTGATCTTGATGATGACTCTGGGGCTGAACCAAATCATTTCCCCTCACCAAAGCCAACCACTCCATCATCCCATCATTTGCCATCACCACCACCATCACCAATACCAACTTCACCACCACCTGTTTACACATTTCCACACCAAGGCTTTGACCAGACAACAGTTACTACAGCTCGTTTAAACTCCATTCTCCTCAAACTTGATGAATTGCAGGCGCTTCTTTAAATTTCAAGATAAAGTTCGTGTTTCCTTAGCCTCACTAACTGACCAGATGACTCAAATGGAGGCTCGTCTGGGTGCAAAATTGGATACTGTGGAGGTGGAAACAGAATATATAGATGATGAAGCTCCTGCGTCCTAATTCTTCCTGATAATTTTTAAATATCTTTTATGTGTTGTAACCCTTATCCTCAAACCTTTGTCTTGGTACCAGCTGGGGTACTGTTTGTCCTAATTCATACTATGAACTACATTTTCTTTTATGCTACTAGCTATCTGTGACGATTAATCATAGCTGATCTCTTTTGCATTCATTGTTACTGCTTTTTACTTTGTGCATCCTTATTCTCTCTTTGACTATGACTATATGCTTAGTGCTGTGGTTTGATTGCTCCAATTCTTTTTGAATGATGTCAAAAGGGGGAATATTTGACACAAACTTAAATAATTCTTGAGTATGCTTAGCTCTGATTATATCTATTATCTTGCACTTTAGGATTAAGGTTATGATTCATGATCTAAGGCTGTTTGGCTGTGTGCTGCTGATGATTGTTTATTTGTTTATTGCTTGTTTATTGCTTGCTGATTTTGCTCTGATTGTCAAAATATAGCTAATCTGTTGTCAGTATATAGTTAACACCTTTTGTTAATACTTGATGCTCTGATACTTATGATCAAGATTGATTTATATTGCTCTGATAATAGAAATTATTTGATGAACTGTTGCTCTGATGACTCTAATGATGAACTGTTCTAATAATTGTTTTGAATGTTCTGTTGATAGGAGTATAAGATATATGCTCTGATTATATGATAAAATGTTCTGATTTCAAACTTATTACATTTGAAATACTTAGTGATTTATGTTAACTATTTTTGGAAACTATTTAAAAACATATATTTTATATTGTGTTTATATACTATATAGAGTAAACTGTGTTGCTATGATTGCTTGGTAAATTATATTGTAACGAGTTAATTTACTAAGTTATGTAGAGTTGTTTTAATCTCTGACATGCTCTATAATAATGATTTTACTCTAATTTTATTTTAAGTTTGTTTAAAAGTTTGTCATCATCAAAAAGGGAGAATTTGTTGGACCTCTTGAGTTTTGATGATGACTACACTTTATTTAAACAAATATGGTTTTAGAGATTGTGTGCAGGTCGATATCCGGTTGTGATTATGATCGTTGATAGTACCTATGACTTGGTTCATGGAAATGTACGTGTCAAAAGGATCCGAAAGATGTTAGAAGAAGTATATTGCTTGGGATGTAAAATGGAGACAGCAGGTCTACTGTTCCTAAGTTGGATGTTCTAACAAAACTGGAAATTGGAGACAGCGCACTGTTCCTAAACTGGAGTCAGCCTACGTTAAATGGAAATTCTGGTTATTTATTTATAATTATTATTTTTAGTTAATGTACTGAAATTAACTTGTTGCATTTATTTATTA